>NC_056762.1:27344363-27644363 GCF_018687715.1 Carya illinoinensis
ATTGTTCTGAGAAGATGGGAAGAAGAAAATAAACACTGAAAAATCCTCCTTGCAGCCTCAACTCGTCGTCAAAAGCTCAAGGGAACGATTCAACGCTTCTCTCTCGTCCGTGCTCGTGTATGATTCCAACGTACGTGCAATAATTGGAATTCCGTCTCCAAAACAAATGAATTGAATCCTTCTAGCTGTGTTTTTCTCTCCCAAGAAGTGTTCTCCAGTAAAAAAAACTCGCGGCCCTAGAGTGAAAAATTGCTTTTATATGGTCTCACGGCGGAAAACCTAAAATCTGTCAAAATACGATGTTCGCTCGAGCGGGGTGTCGAGCGCGCGTCGAGCGTCCGACTCTGTCTGATTTCGCTCGAGCGCACATCGAGCGTTCGACTCTGCCTGATTTCGCTCGAGCGGCCAATGTCTCCGCTCGAGCGATCTTCGTTTTTCAGTAACCTGCTCGAGCTCCCTGTCGAGCGGCAGTCGAGCGTTTGAATCTGCCTGAATTCGCTCGAGCGGCCAAAAGCCTCCGCTCGAGCGAACTTGTAAAATCTGCAATATGAAATTTTTGCAAGTCATCAGTAAGCGGTGTTCATTATTGTTAAATAAATTATGCAACATATGGTTAAATTCTTTTTTATTTGTATTTCTTTTAATACTTTATTAATTTGTGTGTTTTGATCTTTCAAACTGCAGGGAAAAATGATGGAGTTGCAGTCAGCTTCTAGGGAATCCTCTACTAGTAACATAGACATTTTCACAAGTGCTCGGGCCCAACTCTAGTATGGCAAGAGGTTTGGGACAATCTTTTAAGCATTCCGGTTCATCCTTCTCAACCTCATCGACTTCACAAATTAATAATTTTAGCAAAGAGTTAGAAGCTGCACGACGCGAGAATGAGTATATGAGATCCAGACAGCAAGAGTTGGAGTCCCTTTTAGAGCGATAGTCTCATTTAGAGACGCGTTTGTAGGATCAACAAAGAGACCAGGATGAAAGAATACTTAGTGAGGTCCAAGAAAGTGCAACGGGAGATGATGTTGCAAATGGAGCGTGTTATGTTATTGCAACAGAATCGTGGTGGACGAGAAAAGAAAAAAATATGAATTTTATTACTGTATTAAATTTTTAATATCTACTTGGAAAACAATTACAAACATTGTTGGTTGTGAAATATGTTATGTAATATGATACAGTTGGTATGTTTATTAATGGGATGAGTTTAGTATTTCTGATATGTACGTTTGAATGTAAGTAAAAACCTTTAAACAATATTTCACATTCAAACACACGTTCGAACGTTACCACACATAACGTTCGAACGTTTACAGCGACGATTGAAACTTACATATGAATGTTTAAACTTTTAACGTTCCAAACCTCCGAACGCACTTATTGCGTTCGAACTCTAGTTTCTTAACATTGGAAAGAACGTCCGAACGTTACGATGAAAATGTTTGGACATTGTTTCCTTTACGTTGGAATCTAAATTCAAACGTAATGTTTGAACATATAAACATTCGAACATAAATTTAATACGTTCAAACGGTAATCAACAAACGTTACCTGCCCTCATTCGGATGTCAATTTGTCTGCTTTATGTTTGAACGTTGTTTTTTCCATTCAAACGTTATATTCTGTGACAGATTCTAACCATCACAGAAAAGCAAACGTTCGAACGTTATATAAAATGGCACATCACAAACTGTCACTAAAAATATTTTTAGTGACGCTTGTATAGTAAACTGTCACCATATGTATTCTGTGACGCACATTTCTTGACAGTGGGGGTGAGGGTTTATAACCGTCACCTAATGTATTTCGTGATGTTTTTTCCATTTTTTGTGACAGTTTTGTCTGTCACTAAATCTGATTTTTGTTGTAGTGGCTCTACCCAAGCCCTGTTCCCAGCCCAGCCTAAATAAGCTCTTTCCAATTTTTTTTTCTCCTTTTATATTTGGCCCATTTGGTTCAAATCCATTCGAGCCCAACCAGTTGACCCTTGACCAAAAGAAAAAAAGAATAGTATGTCTCACCCCTCTTCCAACCTTGACATCACTGTTCGTCCTATTAATAATATTTTAAATGGCTCTAATTATAATATGTTGGCCCAAGATATGGAAGTATTTCTTTGAGGACAAAGATTGTGGCACTATGTTTCTAGTGATATTATTGCACCCAAACAACAAGATGGTAAGAGTCTTGATGTTTTTGCATGTCGCCTTGATCATTGGCATAGTGTTCACTACAAAATCTTGTCTTGGTTTATTAATACTTTTGTTTTGTCCATTCATTGATTGCTTCCCAAGCTTGGTAATGCTAAAGCTGCTTGGAATTTTCTTGCTAAAAGATATAACTACACTCATGATGCTTTGTTGCAATTTCAGCTTGAGACTAAGTTTTATCAAATGCATCAGGAATCTAGGTCAGTCTATTGCCCATTTTTATTCTCAAGTTAATAATTTTTGGGAATCAAGGTCACTCAAAGGTTTTGAGGATATTGAGTTGTTTGCGACTTATCGTGATCGTTGCAAAGTTATGCATTTTATGATGGCACTTCGTGAGGATTTTGAATATTCTCGGCATCTCTTTTGCATTGCACACCCCTTCCTTCTCTTGAGGTTGCAGTTGCTGAACTAATCTCAGAAGAGAATTTTCGTTCAACCATGAAGATGCAAACTCTAGATTCAGTTGTTGCTACCATTCCTAAGACTACTTTTGGGTCTTCCACAATCTCAGGCCGTTTTTCTTCTCAGTCCTTGAAGACTGTCTTCTGCAAATACTACAAATATCCTGGTCGCTCTATTAAAGAATGTCATAAATTGCAGAACAAAAATCAGTCTCGAGTTCCCTTATCGCAAGTTGCTACACTGGCTTCAATAGTTCCTCCTGCTCCTGAGTCAGCTGCTAATCCTTTTTCAGTGTCCACTACTCTCACTGCTGCTGACATTGGGGAATCTATTAGGTTTTATCCTAATTTTCTAGTGCTTTGTCTGTCACCTCAGGTACATCTCCTTGGTTTTTTGACTCTACATGTTGTAATCACATGACCTCTGATTCTACTATTTTTTCTCAAAAATCTTCTTTGTCACCCAATCCTCTCATATATACTATTGATGGTTCTCACTTATCTGTTAGTCACATTGGGTCTATTTCCTTACCTACCTTATCTGTTGATAGCACATATCTTGTTCCTCAGTTGTCCTTAAATCTCATATCAGTTGGTCAACTTTGTGAATTAGGTTTTAAGCTTACATTTTCTAACGATGGTGTTGATGTGCAGGATCACAAACGGGTCAACTCATTGGGACAGGCCTAAGATTGGATGTCTGTTTGAGCTTGTTTCTTCGCAGCTTCCATCTCATCCATCTCGCTCCATTGTTGCCTTTATTGTCTCTTCCCAGTTATGGCATTCTTGACAGGGTCATGCCTTTCTATCTCGTATTTTTGGCTTCCCGTAGTCACCTCGGTTCTATAGGGTTTGAGGCTTTTAATTGTGATATGAACCCGTGGGATTGAAATCCCTTGAACTCATAATCAATTTGAAAACCAATCCAAGAAAGTCAATAATCAAGTTAAAGAGATCTAGACCCGTTGAAATCAAGGACCTAGATTGCAGGGAGAACGCCACAAAGGTTTTTGCCTATGATAAGTTCAAAAGTTCATTCAAGAACAAGAGGAGAAAACTCAACTCACTATGAAAATATTCATCAATAGTCTAAAGTTGTTAAGTGCGGCTACAAGGGTTTAAATAACCCTTCCCCAAAGTAAACCTTAAACCAAAAATAACTTCCCCAAAATGCCCTAGGCTGGCGCCCCTCTCTAAAGCATATAATAATATTTCCCTTGAAATACTAGTTCATCAAAATAAGACATATGTGGGCCGAATATCCTCAAGTCCAAATAATCTAGACTAATTCATATTGCCCCCTTTTATAACTTGTATTACATGGATCAAAACTGGATCTCCTACTTTCAAGCCCATATTGAATGTTGGGGTCATGCTAGATTCATCCCAAGTGGATTACACCAATTGTTGCATTATTTTCTTAATCTTCTTACTCTTGACCTTGTGATTGACCCATTTGGAACTTGCAAGGAATTTTTAAGACTCGATCCACCTTGGATCCCATCATTACCCCTCTCCTTAAAATGATTCGATCTCGAATCTTATCTACATCAAGGGGAGAAAGATCAGAAACATTGAAAGTAGCATAAACATTATACTCACCTGGAAGGTCCATCTCCTTGAGGATGCAATTTAGTCCTTCTATGGGTTGGGAAGCTTTCTTTGCGCATGTGAACCCAAACCCAGCTCTTGTTTAAAAATGACACGTCTTCACCCTTTATTAGCTTGGGAAGCAAACTTTTCATTCTCTTAAGCAATTTGAACAATGAATGGCATAAAAAATTTCAAATCTAAAAGAGTAAGTAGATTAAAGCCGTAAACAATTTTAAAGGGAGAATAAAAAGTAGTAGATTGAACACTTCGATTATATGCAAACTCAATCAATGACAAACAATACTCCAAAAAATGTTCATGCAACACATCTAAAGTCTTCCGTACACCAAAATGACTTATCGAATCGTCTCCATGTGCTTCACATACAAGCAACTCACACATGAGCTATTAGGCACCCAAAGTCTATTCTCTTTAAACAAGTGCCCATCTAGTCTATAGAACTTATTAAACGATACCTTCTAACACACTCTATACACGCTAGTAAAGTTATCATCATTAGCATACAATTCCTTAACATAATCAAATCCTCAAAACTTTGCATTTAAAATAAAGACAAGGGCATACCATCTTGATAATGCATCAACTGCAATATTTTCCTTACCTTGTTTGTATTTGATTACATGAAAAAGGGTCTGAATGAATTCCACCTACTTGACATGCCTTCTATTCAACCTATCCGGTCCCTTCAAGTGCTTCAAGCATTGTTTTTAATACCGTACCGTACTGTACCAGCTGATACGACTGGTATATGTCGTACCGGCCACTGGTTCAGTACAGTTAATACCTATATTTCGTACCACCCCAAATCGGCCGATATTTTGGCCATTAATTTTTTTTTCATTTTTTCAAACTGTAAACTCATTTTTTGACTCACAATTCAAACTAGACTATTTATAATTTATATATATATATGTATTTATATATAATTTATTCATATATCCACTATTCTGAAACGGTACTGGTACCGAAATAATTTGTTCCAATGCCTTGATCGGTACGGCATCTGGTACAGTATTCAAAACTTTGGCTTTAAGGTAATATTGCCAAGTCTCCAATGTTGTCACAAAATTAATTTGATTCTCTATTTCTCTAATAGGTGGCAATCTACGAAGCGTATCACTGGAAAACATAACCTCATATCCTTGCAACAAAGAGACAACAACACTAAGCAAAGATTCCTTTCGTTAGTATTAAAACTCGTCTTAGTATAAAAACTTACTTTTGTCTTTCCTTTTCTCTCTACAGGCTCTTTTTTTTTTTTCTCTCTTGGCTCCACTTTTTTCTTTACTTTCAGCCACCTCTCTATTTTCTTTTTCACTCTGTCTTTTTCTTAATGTTTCAGCCTCACCCTTATTTTTCTTCTCTCTTATTTTTCTCTCGTGTTTCAGCCTCACTCTTTTGTTTTTGCTCAATCGTACTTTATAATTTCAGTTGGTCCTCATGAACCTATTTTGGGGTTAAAAGAGCAAGCTTAATTGCTTTGTCACCCTTTACAAAGTTGTACATGTTTCTGAACCCATCATGAATCACCCTCTATCATACTGCTACGGCCTCTCCAACAAAATATGGCCAGCATGCGTAGGCACTACATCACAAATCATCTCATCACTATACCTCACAATGGTAAAAGCCACCAAAACCTGCTTATTGACCTTGACCTTCCCACATTCATTCAACCACTAGAGCTTATAAGGTCTAGGGTGCTTTAGTAAAGGTAAGTTCAACTTCTCAACTAGGGTGGTACTAGCTACATTGGCGTAACTTCCCCTATCAATAATTATACTACAAGCCTTGTTGCTTACATAACATCTATTATAAAATATGTTCTCTCTCTACTGCTCTGTATCATTTTCCTTAATTTGTGTATTAAAAGCATGCCTGGCAACAAGAGACTCATCTGTCACGGGGTATTCTACTCTATCATCATCACTAGCATCAACTAACTTGGGCATTTTATCACTATCACCCTCACTCTCAGTCATCACCTTCCCATTGTCATGCACAATCATTACTCGCTTATTTGGACATTGAGATGTGATGTGCCCTGAACCAAAAAATTTAAACATTTAATATCTCTATTCCTTGAAGGTTGAAATTCTACCTTGGGTTTGTTCTTGCTAATTCTCTCATATTTTCTCTTAGGTGGTTCTATCTTTCCCTTTACTACAGCTCGGTCATTTTTATTCCACTTTGGTTTCCAAGGAGTGCTAGAAACCGAAGTATACCTTGTTGTCCCCTTTCTCTTTAACTGCCTCTCCACCTTCATCGCCATGTGCACCATGTCCTTTAGTACCACATAATGCTGCAACTCAACTACATTGGCTATCTCCCTATTCAAACTAGATAAAAATTTGGCCATAGTGGCCTCCCGATCCTCCTCTATATTAGCCCGAATCATAGCCACCTCCATCTCCTTATGGTAATCCTCTACACTCCTAAACCCCTCTGTAAGATTTTGTAATTTTTGGTAAAGGTCTCTATAGTGGTGGCTAGGTACAAATCTTCACCTCATGGGAGCTTTCAAACTCACCCCATGTCTCTACAGGTCTTTCTTGATTCCTCCTCCAATTGGTCACTAATTGATCCCACCAAATAATTGCATAATCAGTGAACTCAATTATTGCCAACTTCACCTTCTTCTTCTCTGAGTAATTGTGACACTCAAAAATCAACTCTATATTCTTCTCCCACTCTAAATAGGTTTCAAGGTCATTTTTACCTTGGAAAGATGGTATTTTCATTTAGATGCTACCAAGGTCCCTATCTACTCCATCTCGACCCCTTGGATTTCTCCTAAGTTCTCTTCCATACCTAACGCCTCTATGTCTACCCATTCCACCCATCCCAACTTCAGATGTTATGTCTTCCTCATCCGCACCATCTTTTTCATTCTCATACTCATGTTTAGTACTAGGATCATGTCTCCTTTTATCTCTCTCACTTTATAGATTTCTAATCATTGCATCTTGTTAATCCATCATATTCCTCACTTTTCCCAACACCAAATTCAACCGTTTAAACTGTTGTTGCATGGCCAATACAAAGAATGAGTTATCTGCTTCCTCCTTTACAGTTAAGTCACTCTTATGAGACATCATAATATGATAAAAAGAATATCAGTGGTAAAAGCCTCACACAATCCCTTACATTCATTCAAATATTGGCACTCCACTCGTGTTTTACTCTTAAATTGACTTTTTCCCGATATTAGTCTCACACCCTCTAGTCTTTTATCTTAATAGTTTTCCCGCTCAAGTTCTTTAAGAACTAGTTAAACTAAATCAAGATGCAACTTTGTATTATTTCAACCAGCAATAAATTTAAGAAACAAATGACAAGAGACTCAAGAAATTTGTATGAGGTAAAGAGCAATTACGATACAAGATACCAACTAGAATGATGTATTTGGCTCCTTTGAATATAAGGCTCAATCAACAAATTTCTTTCTTTATCTTTTGTTGTAACCATGCAACAACCTTTGAATATGCTACATTCTTTCTTTTCTTTTCTTTCTTTTTTTTTTTTCAATTTTTTTCTTGTTTGTTTTTTCACTAACTGATTTGATCACAAACAGTAATAAGAACTGCAACTGTTGAAAGAACTTGATGTGATTTTACTAACAAGAAATAGGAATAAACACAGGACAATTGAAAACAATATGGAATTCAAACCTGGAATAAATACAAATATGAATTCTTGAATAATTAGCACGAGTATTCAATTGTGAAAATCAAGCAATTGAATTCAAATACACAGAATTGACAAGAAAGTAGAAGGAAAACAATGAAATGACAATCAAAGCAAAAGACAAAATACGGCAACCCTAGCAAGGAACCCTAAACACGGCACCCTAATCAATGAAATATGGCAACCACCTTTTTTTTTTCACAAGTAAGATAGAACGCAGCAACCCTAGAACAATGAAACCCTAAAACAATTCATCAAATTTTATCCCGGTCTTCTAGTGCTTTGCCTATTACCTCAAGAACATTTCCCTGGTTTTTTGACCTTGTATGTTGTGATCACATGATCTCTAATTCTACCATTTTTTCTCAAAAATCTGCTTTGTCCCCCAATCCTCTCATATATATTGCTAATGATTCTCACTTATCTGTTAGTCACATTGGGTCTATTTCCTCTCCTACCTTATCTGTTGACAACACATGTCTTGTTCCCCCGTTGTCCTTAAATCTCTTATTAGTTGGTCAACTTTGTGAATTAGGTTTTAAGCTTACATTTTCTAACACTGGTGTTGATGTGCAAGATCCACAGACAGGTCAAGTCATTGGGATAGGCTGTAATATTGGACGTATGTTCAAGCTTGTTTCTTTGCAGCTTCCATTTATCCATCTCGCTCCATTGTTGCACCTGCTATCTTTTCCCAGTTACGGCATTCTCGACTGAGTCATGCCTCTCTACCTCACGTTCGCCTTTTGGCTTCCCAAGGTCACCTAGGTTCTATAGGGTTTGAGTATTTTGATTGTGATATAAACCCGTGGGATTGAAGTTCTTTGAACCCATAATCAATTTGAAAACCAACACAAGAAAGCAAATAATCATGTCAAAGAGATCTAGACCCATTAAAATCTTGTTTCAAAAACCTAGATTGCAAGGAGAACACCACAAAATCTTTTGCCTTTGATAAGTTCAAAAGTTCATTCAAAAATAAGAGGAGAAAACTCAACTCACTATTAAAATATTCATCAATAGTCTAAAGTTGTGAAGTGTGGCTACAAGGGTTTAAATAACCCTTCCTCAAAGTAAACCATAGGCCAAAAATAACTTCCCCAAAGTACCCTAGGTTGGCACCCCCTCCTAAAGCATATAATAACATTTCCTTTAAATTCCTAGTTCATCAAAATAAGACATGTAGGCCGAATATCCTCAAGCCCAAATAATCTTGACTAATTTCTATAATTAATAATATAAATCCTTTTAATGAATTAAATAGGTTCAAAGCCTTCAATCACAAAAATATAACAATAGGCCTAATAAGAAACCCTAAGTCATGTTGCCCCCTTCCATAGCTTGTATCACATGAATCAAAGCTGTTTCTTCTTCTTTCAAACCCATCTTGAATGTTGGGGTCTTACTAGATTCGTCCCAAGTGGATTGCACCAATCCTTATATTCCTTACTTGATCTTTTTAGCTCTTAACCTTGTGATTGGCCCATCTGAAACTTATGAGGGATCTTTAAGACTTGATCCGCCTTGGTGCCTATCATTTCCCCTCTCCTAAAAAAGATTTGATCTCAAATCTTCACCTACATCAAAGGGAGAAGATCAAAAAATTGAAAGTAGGAGAAATATTATACTCACGTGGAAGATCCACTTTATACTCACATTGTTTGTCCCTATACCTCTCAAAAAAATGGTCATGCAGACCAAAAGCATCATCATATCCTAGATACTATAAGAGCTCTTTTACTTTCTACTTTTTTTCCTGAAACTTTTTGGGGTGAAGCTGCTCTTATAGCTGTGTACACAATCAATCTTTTACCCACACCTATACTTCACAACAAATCTCTTGATAAGCTTTTCTATGGTATGGTTCCTAACTACTCCTTACTTTGAGTTTTTGGTTGTGCCTGTCATGTTACTCTTCCTTCTCATGAATGGGCCAAACTTGAACACTGCTCTCGGTTATGGCTTAACTCAAAAATGTTATCACTGTTATGACCTTGTCACCAAATGTCTTCAAGTTTCTCATCATATGGAGTTTTGGGACGACAAACCATTTAGTAGTCTATCCACGTTCTCCCTTCCTCATCCACCCACTCACTCATATTCACTGATCCCTTCATTATTCTCTTTCCTGACACTTCTGTAGAGATTTTGAGCTCCTCAAACAGTTCTTCCACTACTGCTCCTAATCTAGTTGATGCGTTTGATGGGCCTCTTACAACACATCCATTCCTGAGCCTCCTCCACTCCCTGAACCTTGTCGTTCTAGTTGGGTAAGTGTTCCTCATACTTATCTTCTTGATTATCACTGTTTCTCTATTCTTGCCACCCTCCACGAATATCACAATTATCGTGAAGCTCGTATTGACCCTCTTTGGTAGCAAGCTATATTTGATGAATTGGATACTCTTGTCAAAACCCATATTTGGGATTTGTTGAACTACCCTCCTAGTAAGTAAAACTGTTGTGAGATGTAAGTGGATTTATAAAATCAAGACTCAGATAGATGAATCAGTTGAACACTACAAGGCTCGACTTGTAGCAAAGGGGTTTATATAGGAGTATGGCATTGACTATGAGAAGACTTTGCTCCTATTGCTAGACTTACATCTATTAGATCCTTATTTGTAGTTGCTGCTATCTGGCATTGAGAACTCTTTCAAATAGATGTTAAAAATGCCTTCCTTAATTGTGATCTTACTGAAGAAGTTTATTTGTAGCCTCCACTTGGCTATGAGCATCTACCACATAAAGTTTGTCATCTTCGTCGAGCACTTTATAGGCTCAAACAAGCTCCTTGGGCTTGGTTTGATAAATTTCAGTCAGTAGTATCTTAATAAGGCTTTCTTTCTAACCCATATGATTTTTCACTCTTTCTTCATACTACTGGGGTAGGTAATACCTTTCTTCTTCTATATGTTGATGATATGATTATTATTGGTGATGATATTGCTGGTATTAGAGATCTTCAAACTTTTCTTAGTCAGCATTTTGAGATGAAGGATCTGAGACACCTTAACTACTTTCTTGGCCTTGAAGTTATTTCAAGTCAATATGATTATTATCTCACTCAAGCCATGTACACATCTGATTTACTTTCTAAAGCTGGGTTAACAGATAGCAAGATAGCCACTTGTCCACTTGAGTATAAACTAAACTTCTGGCCATTGACGGTTCCCCACTTTCAGATGCAAGACTTTATCGATAGTTAGTGGGCAGTCTCATTTATCTTACTATCACTAGGCCTGACATTATATAGATTGTTCATCTGATCAGTCAACTTATGAGTGCGCCTCAATCTACCCATTTTAAGGTTGTTCTTCAAATTTTACACTATATCAAGGGCACTCTATTTCATGGCCTGGACTTCTCATTACACTCATCTCTTGAGTTATAGGCCTATTCTAATGCAGATTGGGCTGGTGATCCTACTGATTGTTGCTCTACCATTGGTTATTGTTTCTTACTTGGCACTTTGATTTTATGACGTGGTAAGAAATAGTTCGTTGTTGCCCGTTTTAGCACTGAGGTTGAGTATCATGCTCTTGCTGATATGACATCTGAACTTTTGTGGTTATGCTGGCTTATGATAGATATGGGTGTTCCTCAATGAATAAGTTCTCCTATTCACTGTGATAATCATAGTGCCATCTAGATTATGCACAACGATGTGTTCCATGTGTGTACTAAACATATTGAGATTGATTGTCACTTCATCCGCTATCATCTTCAACAAGGTGTCCTCTAGTTACACTCAATCCCCTCTAAAGATAATTTGACATTTTTATGAAATCATGTCAACTTGGTCGGCTTGGTGATCTTATTTCCAAACTCTAGTTGACTTCACCACCAAGAGTAGGAGGGGAGGATGTTAGTGTATATATATGTATCTTAGATTATATATAATATTCTTAGAATATTGTGCTAATATTCTTAATTTCCTATAACTATGCTAAGTTAGAATCTTTCATTCTTCATTGTATTTCCTTATTTACTTTGGCCATATTAATCTATATATCGGCCTACTTTGTATAGTTTTACAAACACAAAAATATATAATCATATGATTCTCCAAAACCCTCCCTATTTCAACAGCATTTTCCTTCCTCCATACCCACTCACCCATATTCAGGGATGCCTATGGGTACATGATATCCTCAAGACCCAATTTCAGAACTAATTTTATTTAGACTCTTTGTGGATCCTTCGCCACCCACCAAGTCATCACAACCAAACCTATCGTCGTTCAACATATCCTCAAGACCTAATTCCATAGCTACGACAAGGGAGGCAATTTCCACCACATTCTCAAAGACTTGCTCGGCTTTGACATCTTCAAAATAGACGGTAAGTCCTAGAAGTTTCAGAGACAAGTCTCTAGCCGTGAGTTCAACACCAAGTCTCTATGCAAGTTTGTCGAGATTGAACTTTTTGATCGCCTCATCCCCAACCTATCGACGATTGTTGCCATAACCAGGATTGCCATAAACTTCTAGGACATTCTTTAGAGGTTCTCCTTTGACAATATATGCAAAATCGCTTTTGGGTTTGACCTTGCCTACTTGTTGCCCTCTCTTCTACAAGCCAAGTTCACGCAAGATATTGATGAAAGTGTCAAGATCAGAAAGTTCCTTTAGTTAATCTACATCTTCTGGAAAACCAAGAAGCTATTAAATATTGGATTCAAGAAACATATAAGAATTTAAATATTAGAAGTTCGAGAATTCGTCACAAATGTGTGAAATAATTTTTTTACTAAATTTGGTCCACACAAGTACTCTGATTTTTGGGTTTTAAAAACCCATATTCTTCTAGGTAACAACCCTGGTTAATCTAGGTAGGTACTCGGCCTGCATTACATGCTTGGGTCCGGTTTCGAGTCTAGTTGGGTATCTAGACCTGCACCCGAGTGGGCAGTCTTAACATAACTCATAAAAGCAAGCATTTCATTAAAAAAAGAGAAACAATATACATGAGGATCGGGTGAATCTCCTTGATATACACCACATTAAAACTATCAATCTCATGTCTACCCCTAAACCAAACCCTTTTGTTGTGAAAAAAGGCGTTTAAAACTCGGAACAAAGGTGTTTAAAGAGTGCCCTTTGACTCAATTTTCATTCTTTTGCATTATTTTCTTACCTCCATCTACCTGAACCATCTTTCTTCTTATTTTCTTATTTTCTCATTCTGTCTTCCTCTACTTTATTCCTGCCATTGTGAATAGACCATACACCACCACACTTTCATTGCCCAATACATTCTGCACATAAATCTCTCTCTCCTTTGTTCTCTCTCTCTCTCTCTCTCTCTCTCTCTCTCTCTCTCTCTCTCTCTCTCTCTCTCTCTCTCTCTCTCTCTCTCTCTCTCTATTTTCCTTTTTGCCAACATCATTTTTCCATTGTGACCCAGTAGTAGTTTTGCCATGCCAAGTATTAAGCATGCATTTCACTACTGCACAATGCCCCATTTTGGTAAGATGCATTATTTTTCACTCTCCTCCATCTCTATCACATTGTTCCATTTCTCCTTCTACCCTATAACTCCTCACTTAATTATCCATTAAGATTAATCTTTAATCATCCTTAAAATAAGCTTATAATTTTGGGCTTTATATATATATTTAGCATGAGAATTATTATTATAATTTTATTTTTTCGGGAGATAGTTAGACTTGTTTAACCCATTAGAATATGGCACTTAGTGTCATTACTGGTTAAGCTTGAGGGCTAGATTGAGCAGTTTGGTAAACAACCCCATTAGTGCTTCACTTAAGGCCCTTAGAACCTTTAGAATGTTATGGGCTAAAACTTAGAAGCCTTAAACCAAGCCTTATAAAAGTTTAAGCATTGGAGGGTTTGCCTTAGAAAGGTTTGGCCCAAGTGTGAGAAAGGCATAATGCCTTTTGGGCCCAACTTGGTGTTTGGTTTGACTCGTGGCCCATTTATGATAAGGCAAGCCTTTCAAGCCCCTTCCTTGTGGATCTTGAGGCCTCTCATGATCTCTTAAAATCTAGAACCAAGGCCTCATCAACTCATACCCAAAATACCATGAACCATGCAACTCTCACTCATGACCTTTTAAGCCCAACAAAGCCTAAAGCCTTGTCTTGCATTTTTCACACTTCTATTTGAAAGCGACATGCACCATACCATTGGTTTTCTCAAGCCCATATTGTACCCCATGTCTCTAAGGAATTATTTGGACTCAAAATTAAGTTTTGACCTTAGGTTAAGAGCATTGATCAAACTTAACTTTGATTAGTGATCTTTAAACCATGTTTTGAGCTTAATTTTCTTTCTTAATCTTTTTAGCATTTTTGATCTAAAATTTATTATTTTTATTACCCTTTTTCATCATTCTTAGACTAAATTAAAAGATTAATCTTGATCCTACCCATGTGATTAGAGGTAAAGACATATCATTGCCAAAAATCCACCAATTGGCTTAGACATACACTTTTATGTGCATTGCACAAAAACAATGTCATAGCTGTAACAGCCCGCTAGAAACTCGGTAGTGAAATTTATATTGGTTTTAGGAATTTCGTGAAGACCCCATAAGTTTTCATGAATCTATTAATCGTATAGGTTTTAGTCTAACTACATAGTTAGTGTTATTACTCACTATGGTATCAAAAGTGTGTTTTTGATTATTGGAAATAGTTAGAAAAGTTTTAATTGAACACATGGAAAGATCTTAGCCACCTCACTCTTCTAAGTCTACTCTCCACTTTTAGAAAATATCTTGAGCTGATTTTTGTGGATATTGTTGAGTAAAAATATCTTGAGCTGATTTTTGTGGATATTATTAGGTAAAAATATCTTGAACTGATTTTTGTGGATATTATTAGATAAAAATATCTTGAGCTGATTTTTTGTGGATATTATTGGGTAAGAAAGACCAACACTCAACCCTCACTTCAGCCTCATCCTTTTCCATATCTTGTGCATAAATATCTCCAACCCACTCCCCATGAAATCATCTTTCTTTACACTTTTTATTGAAAGAATACCAAACACTCTCTCGGACAGCTTTTAGGTGTTCTTTTGCACACCCATTGCGAAGCTTTTGTAAGTGTTTTATCATAAAGTCTCCTTCATACAAGTTGTTTCTCTTTGAGTATAGTTTATGTGGATAGCTTATTTGTTCCATTTGAGGATCATTTGGTCAGTAAAATATTGTTTAAACTCTAGAAAAGTCATTCTGGGAGATAAACTGGAGAATATGTTATATTTTGGAGTTTTTGACCAAGCTATTGGATAGATCTTGGTCCAAAATTTTTATGAAATATTGTTAACATGTGTATATGATTATTGGTTGAGGATTTGTTGCATGATTAAAGGTTTTGATGAAATATTTTCTTAGATCTAGAAACTTAGAAACTGGAAGAGGAAAAATAGTTTCTGTTTTGAGAAAGTTTAAATCTTTAGTGGTTTAAACCTATTCCAATGATTTTGATAATTTTATTGAAGGATCCTAAACCTCTTATATAAATTTTATAATATTATTTTGAAGATATTTAATATTAGTTTCAAAGATATGAAATTTTATGCAAAGAGATATTCAAATAGACCAAAGTGTGGATGTTCTTGGTTAAATTTATATTTTGGTTAATTTTTACCCATGTGATCTTGAATTATAAGCTTATATATATTTTAGGACATCTTTTTAAATCATGTGATGGTTTGATTTGAAGATCGCATCTTTATAAGTTATAGATCAAAAGGTTGATCAAAATAAGTTAGAAACAAAAATCAATAGAAATAGCATATGAGAATTTTGGCCCTATGGAGTTTTAATAGTTGTGATTAGTTTTAAATTTTTCTAAATTGATATTTAAGTTTAGGATAAAATTTACATGAGGCATGTAAATTTTGGTGACTTTTGGAGTTAGCATGCAAAACCCTTAAGTTAGGGGTAAAATGGTCATTTTCTCACATGTAGAGGGTAAAATGGAAATTTTTCCATATTTCAAATTATTAGTGATTTAGTTCTAATTTTTAGAATCATTAATTACACTTCCTCGTGATCGCGCTTGAGTTTTCATAAGAAATAAGGAGATCAATGTAAGTTAGTTTTTAACTTACTAGCAGTTTGCTCTGTATGTATGCTAAGTAAATGAACTACAGTGTATGTATGTGTGCTATCATATTTGCCATGTCATGCCAAGTTATCACATATTTGTCTGTTACACAGAATTTATTCTATCACGAGTTTCATCTCTTATACAAGATATTCTGTCACTTATTACTATTTATTGCAAGTACATCATGTTAAATATGCCATCTATTACATGTATGTCATGTCATGTTCATTGTTGCAAGTATGTCATGTTAAGTATGTTTCCGTTACATGTGATATCATGTTATGAAATATCGTGTGTTACATGTTTAAGTCATGTTACGATATAACCCTATCTCAAGTTAGTCATGTCTTTCAAGTTATGTTCAAGTCACGTTATTTTACGTCAGGGTTTCTATCCTTTCGTATTCTTGTCACGTTTCATTTTGAGTTACATTCAGTTTTGTGGGATCCACAACAACTGTGGCACATGAAGTATGGGGTCACAGTAATTGTGACGCATACACTACGTGAGATACAGTAATTGTGACACATAGAATATATGAGGCCACAACAACTGTGGAGTATGTATTTAAACAGTTAAAGAATAAGTTTCAGATCACGTTCATGTTAAGTAAAGTTTCAGAATAAGTTCATGTTAAGTCAAGTTTCAAATCAAGTTCATGTTAAGTCAAGTTCAGTTCATGTTTCAATTTAAGTTATGTCAGTTATGCTATGTTGTACATCAAGTTATGCTTTAATTACTTATGAATTTGATTATGCATTTATACTTTTACTGTCATCCATGCATCATTAGCTTGTGTGGAGATTTTTTATTAACTTACTGAGATTTGTAATTAAATCTCACTATGATAGTCCCAACTACCATTCCCTCCGAATGGTAGATCGTGTTACAGGACCTGAAGGAGAATCAGGAGCTGACCAACTAGACACAGTTGACTGAGCGACGGTACAATGGAGTTGCATCTCTAGTACTTTTTGGATCATAACAATTTTGGACTAGTGTTGTGATCTTAGTTGTTCAATGGGTCTTTATGTATGAAATATATTTTAAGCATTTGGAATATTTTCAATTTGGTGCATAGTATTTCTAAAGAAAAAAATTTATCCATTGCGAATATTGCATAATGTTAGATGCATGTTAAGAACATTGCATCTTATATGTCATGAAAGGGGGCAGGTAACCTTGTGTTGCATGTCTCGACGCTTCAAATGTCCATTTGATCCCAAACAGAATTTGGGGCCGTCACAATAGCCCATGCCAATTCCATCTCTCACCAATCACACCTCATATCATCCCTTGAGAACCAAGCCAAAAATTCCAAATTGAATGCACCTAATTAAACACTAGTTGGATGGAAACAGAATGGCTTGTATTTTGATCTCACTTCTACACATGGCTGAGCTACCACCACATGCAACCTTCCTTTCCACCAATCCCTAGTGAACCCTTAAAGCACTCATGAGCTATTTTGTCATCTTATGCCCCAAAGAAAAACCAAAACCGATGGCAACAAACCAACATTACTCGGCAACACCCTTCCCTTCACCTCTTCCCTTTGAGCTACTCATCATCACTTGGCAGCCAATCTTCACCAAAAATCACAAAACAACACATGGAGTTTTTGGTTTTACAAGTCTAAAAACAGAAACTTTTTTCTTAACTAACTTTGATCAATATCTTAATCCATAGTTTAAAAAGATGAGATCTTCAAAATAAAATATCACATGGTTTAAAAATATGTCCTAAAGAAGATCTAACCATCAAACTGAAAATCACATGGCTAAAATCAATAAAACATAGATCTAACCTAAAAATTAAAAGCTTAGGCCTAACTGCATTCTTCTTGCATAGACAAATCACCTCTTTGAAAATAATATTAAATATCTTCAAAATAACATTCTAACATACATATGGGATCGTCACATAAAATTATCAAAGACTTTGGAGTAAGATTAAACCACGAAATATTCAAATTTTCTTAGAACAAAAATTGTTTTTCCACTTCCAGTTTTTAAATTTCTAGATCTAAGGAAATATATCATAAAAAACTTTAGTCATACAACAAAACCTTAGTGAAAATTCATAAACACATGCTAACAATACCCCATAAAATTTCTAGACTAAGACATGTCCATTAACTTGGTCAAAAACTCCAAAACATAACATACTCTCTAGTTTAACTTTTAGAATGACATTTTCATGGTTAAAAATACTTTTGACCATCAAATGAGATGGAATGAGATAAATAAGATACCCATGGAAATTATGCTCACAGACAAACAATTTTTATGTAGGAGTCATCTTGAGAAAATACTTACAAAGGGCTGAAACTCTCCACACAAAAAGACTCAGAAATCTGTCCGAGAGAGCAAAATTTGGGATGCTATCAAGACCAAATCTAATTTTTCTCAGCTCAACCAAATTTTCAAAGTTTAAAAAGTTGGATAATAATTTCATAAAAATGATTTGATGAATTAATAGCATGTATAAGTGATTAAACACAATGCTAAAAATCGGATAAAGTCATTGAACCAAATTTTAGGGTTTGGGGAAACTATTTAAGATTTTGGTTTCAACCAAGTTTTTGAGATTTCAATTGGATTCCAGCCATTTAGGATTTCACTAGGTTTGAAACCTTCTTTGGTTTGGCACAATTTGGTTAATTAGATGAAAAATAGGGTTTCACTTAAGTGACATGATCTCACACATTGATTCCTTCATAATCCATCTCATGATTCCTCACGGTGCAAAGTACTCAATACTATTCACCAAGTTTGGCTAAGGTCTTGTTGAGTGTGTAATAAAACTTCTTTAACTTAATTTAGACATTCCACACTGTAATTTTGAAAACACTGTGCTAGGTGCTACGATTGAGGTTGCTATTCACTTTGGGAAGTGAAATATAAACTTTGTACTGTAAAATCCTAAATACTCATACAAACCTACTATGCAATTCTTTTATCAAAATTCTATCCTGAAGTGTCTTAAAGAAACAAAAATGCATTCTCGAACGAGCGTATCTTTTAAAAATTGAAAATGAGATTATTGTGCTATAAAATCTTAAATAATCAACTGAGCTTAATGATGAAGACCATGACATATTATGACACTTCTAACTACAACAAAGAAATAAAATCGCACTTTTTGGCACTATAGTACGTGAGTGATAACACTGACTATGCCGACAAACTAAAATATATTCGATTTGTTAATTCATGAAAACTTATGAAGATTTTACAAAGTTCCTAAACCCTATAGAAATTCTACCATTGAATTTCTATCGAGATGTTACAATTATTATTGGTAGAAATTGACTAGGTGTTTCAAAATTATGAATAGTGTGGCTGTAGTTTTAACAAACTTTTTCTTACATGGTTTTTGGTTGATGAGTAAGACTCTTTTTAGTATAATTATTAGAGAAATGATTGGGATCTCGATAATGGGTCCCGAACATTTCTTCCAACTATTTTATTTTTGTTTTTATTTTTTTATTTAATGATTAAGTAAGTATTTTTTTAGTAATATTGTGATTTTTTTTAAAATATTTAAGCGTATTAATACGAAAATACTCTAATTATTTTCAGGTCCAAAGTCGGTGGCTATAGAGCCACTCTAATTATTAATACGAAAGTGATAGTTGTTGGTCTTGGTTGTGACACCGTAACTGCACGGTTGCACAGCTTAAGATAGTTCATTGCCAAGTTCAACAAATGATAGACTTTTCATAAATTTAATTGAGATTAATATATTTTTTTTTATAAAATTGTGTTTTCGCTATAAAAATCACCTCGTTTTTTGTTTTTGCGCTTTTCTTTGTGGGATATTTGGACTGGATTTTTATTCGCGAATTGTGTAAACATTTGTAATTTTATTCGCTATTTTCTACTACTTAAATTGTATACATGATCCTCAAATTGATAAATGTGCTCCAATGATATTTTATGCTTATTGCAATGTTACAATTTTTGTTCCCCATTAAAATACCCTTAGGTATAAGGTTCTGTTTAAACTCTGATAATTGGTCTTGCCTCGTGCATCATTTGTTGCTTTTGTTTTGGATATTGGTATGATATAATTTTTATTAGTACCAACATCTTTGTTCTAATTTTTAGTGTACCCACTTTGGTGACAAGGTGGTTTTTATGTGGATTTATCTTGAGTGCACACTTAGCTTGTAAAGCTTAATAGTGAGAATGTCACTTTTTGTGTTGCTCGATTAACTATCAAGATCCACCTACTATTAGGAGTGTGCATCCGGATCCAGGTATCAGGAAATATTCGGATCTATGACTAGACTTTAAAAATTAGGCGAGTATTTGCCCGGATAAATCCGAATATCTATATATCCAGATTACAACCGGATTTTCCTATTTTATATATTTTTTTGGGCTTCTTCTTATCTGTTTAGAACTTTTATGCTTATTATTCTACCCGATTATCACTTTTTTTAATGGTTTTAGGGCTCTTTTTTGGATTTTTTTCATACTTTTTAGAATGCACTTTTTATGAGCCTGCATGCTTATTACATTGTTCACAACAAAACATCAATTTTTCTTGAAAATATGCATGCGATCACATAAGCCTCGTGTGTGGCCTCCAGCAGTTAAGCCAGAATCCATGGGAGGCTTCGTAGATGCAGTTGATGATCCAAAGCACCGGAGTAATCAAATGGGCCCATACCAAGTGCATTCCGGGATGCAGTGGGCCTCTTATTCTGCTTGAAGCTCAAGGCACTATCATACTTTATAACTTGGTCCCAATGGTCACATGCTTTCTTCACCTGCATATCTAAATAAACCTGGAATTGCAAAAGTAGGACCTCTGATTAGTTTTACCAAAGAGAACTAAAACAGACTGCAGATTGTAAAAGTAGTGTACGTGTACCGGCAAGTTTATAAACACATCAAGTGACACTAGCATTTATTTACGTAAGACTAAATCACCTATACATAAAAACAATAACATTTTCTACATTACTTTATTTACAGGATATATCATTATTAAAATCACAGCATCTCACGGCTATCATGGTAACTTAGCTTCTCAACACTAGATGTGTTTTGCACACTAAATGTTTACTACTTACTGAGTTGTTGAATTTGCTGAAGGCTTGTGACCTAATTGACATAACCCTCTGCCTCCAAAATGGAGGTCTGGAATTTGAAATCCTCTTAAAAAAAAAAAAAAAAAAAAAAAAAAACAACAAACAAAAAAGGAGTTGTTGCACTCACTCTATTATTTCCATTTTTCAAATGACTTGAGGTTCATGTTGAGGATCAAGTATAGTAAAGAGAATGGTAGAACAGTGGAGCATATTGGAATAAGTGCCAAAGGGCACTAGTGAACTTGACAGACTTGGGAGGAATGGTCATTAGTATATAAGCTATTTTCCTTGAAAGAATCTTTATGAAATAGTAATGATACATTTATTGAGTTTTTTTTTTTCTTTTTATTTTATTTTATTTTTCAAATTTCTCTCTATTTATTATTAATTTTGGTAAAAAGACTCCCTAACCTAACAAATTGGAGGAGTATCAATTCTAGCCAGTCGCCTACCACACCCTATGGGACGGCTATTCGAAGGTAGCTGGTGGTGGTAATACAAAAAGGAAAATGCTACTATGCAGCTTGGATATCTTCCTCATTTTGACCGTTCATGTATTTATATTTTTTTTAATTTTTTTAACTTAATGATTAAGGAAGTAGTTTTTAATATATTGATATTTTTTATATTTTTTAAAAATATTTAAATATGTTAGAAAAATGTAAAAAAGAAAAGAAAAAAAATGAAAAAAGAAGTTTGTGCTAGGTAGCAGCCCAATAGTCATTGCTAGATGGCAACCTAGCATGACTCATCCAAAAATGGCTTAGGTTTAAAGTAAGGTTGGTTATTTTAGAGTTTGAGTTTATATTTTAGAGTTTGAGAATGCGACATGATCTTGTGTAGTTTAGGTTCTTTTAGGTCTGGTTTGGATATCCAAACCCAAACTATCTTATCTCATATAATCAATAATCATTACAATTTTCATAAATTCTCACATAAAATATAATAAATAATTCAACTTTTTTAAATCCTAACACAAAACTAATATTAAAAAATTATATTATAATAATATTTTATTTAACTTTTAACAAAATATTTCATTATATCCTTAACTGTGTAACCAAATGAAGCCTTAGAAGTTTATAAGTCTTATGTGGCAATTGGCTATTGGCTATTAGAGGTATAAAAGTGGCTTTAACACTTTTTTTTTTTTTTTTGCAATATTGATCTCATTAATCAAGGTGCTACTAACAAACTTCAACTCTATGGTCTTAAATAGCACAGAGAGTTGCGATTACATTAGATTTTGAATCACAATAGACATAATACAAGGTGGGCATATTTCAATGTCATAAACATCTTTAGCTTCATCAAAGGCAGCTTTTGCAAGTTGGTGAGCTGCCTTATTTGCATCTCGATAGATATGAGAAGCTGTCCACTTGATACTTGAGTTCAACACTTGTCTTGCATCTTCAATTAGGCAGTCTCCCAAACTCTAGTTCAGACCTTGGCTTAGCAACAAGTCCACTAAATGCTTAGAGTCACCCTCTAGACAGACCTGTTGTAGGCCTAGCTCTTTGTAAAACACTGCGGCACTAAGTAGTCCATAAGCTTCAACATCAGAGGGGCTTCCTTCGAGAGACCTCTGGGCATGGAGAGTACCTATGATTTATCCTTGGAAGTCTTTGACGATCACTCCTATACCAATTCTCCCCTCCCTTTCTTTGACCGCCGCATCCTAATTGAGTTTAAACCAGTTCATATTTGGTTTTGCCCATTTGTGAATAACTGTAGATGCCTTCTCATGTTCTCCTTTTGATGCTTTGAGTGTATCTTTATAAGCTGAAAGCTCATCTGTTGCCTGCTGGAATACTCTTGTGGGATGCATGAAATCTTTTCCGTGAAGGACTTCATTCCTCCTGGTCCAAATTCCCTTTAGGATGATAGCACTCTTCTCAAGCTCGACAGCATCTAGAGTCTCTACTAAGATTGACCATATATCAAAGAATAGATCACTTTGGCACGTCATTTTTTGTACCTTCTTGTTGCTCTGATTCCAAACATCCTAAGGAGCAGCACAACTCCACAAAGCATGACTCGATGTCTCAGGGGCTTGTTTGCAAATGAAACATGAGCTATCTTCCACAATCTTATTTCTTTTCAAATTGCCCAGGGTTGGGAGTGCCTCACTACAAGCTCTCCATATGAACATCTTGACATTTGGAGGAGTCCTCATCTTCCAAATACTCTTCCACATTTGCTTGTCCCGGACTCTGCTGGATGGTTCCCCTTCCAAGTCATCTACCAACTGTCTATGGAGATGGTATCCACTTTTCACTAAGTATTGCCCATTAATAGTAAATGGCCATACCGGCCTGTCTTCTCTCCCTCCTATGCTTATTGGTATTGCTTTGATAGCTTCAATCTCCTTTGTTGAGAATAGCTCTTGAAGGAGTGGGTCCTTCCATGTTTTGAGGTTTGCATCGATGAGATCACTAACCCGCTCACACCAACAGTCAACTGGTCGAGATGAAACTACCTGGTAGGAGGAAAGGGAAGGAACCTAGCCATCATTCTATATGTTCACATGGTTGCCATTCCCCACCCTCCACATGAGGCCTTTCTTTAGCACCTCTAAACCTGCATGGATGCCTCTCCAAGCAAAGGAGGGCCTTGAGCCTAGTTGTGCATCTAACAAATAAACCTTATTGAAATAGTTCTATTTGAGGACCCTTGTAGCTAGAGATGTTGGGTTGTCACTAGTAAGGCTAAGTTAAAGCTCCTGAAATCTCTAAAGCCAAGACCTCCATTATCTTTGCCATAGCTGATCTGTTTCCAATTGACCCATTGTATTTTTGAGGTGTCCTCATTATAGCCCCATTAGAACTTCCTAATTAACTAATTCAACCTTCTTGTTATGGAGTTTGGAAGCAAAGCAATTCCCATAACATAGGTGGGGATGGCTTGCAGCATTGCTTTAAGAAGGACTTCTTTGCGTGCTGCAAAGAGGCGCTTTGTCTTCCAATTTGTCACTCGAGCCCATGTTCTATCAATGAGACCATGAAATGCTGCAACTTTCTTTCTACCCACAAGTGCTGGTAACCCCAAATATCTTTCAAAGTTGCTGTAGGAAATGACCCCTGCCAGTTGCATTGGTTGGAGCTTATCTTCTTGCTTGGTATTCTTGTTAAAGAAAATGGTGTACTTTTCTTTGTTTAGTACTTGGTCCGATGCCTTCTCATATATTGCTAGGATATTAAGAACACAAAAGAGCTCCTGAGAGATTGCTTGACAAAAGAGTAAACTATCATTCGCGAAGAAGAGATGATTAACTATGATGGGGCCTCTTCCTATTGGTGCAGGTGTTATCTTACCAGACTATTTTGCCTGATTCAATAATACAGTGAAGGCTTCAGCACACATGATGAATATATAGGGGGACACAGGGTCACCTTGTCTAAGTCCCCTTGAAGGCCTAAATTTTCTTTGTGGTCATTAACCAGAATCGAGTAGGATACTGAATTAAGGCAGGATTGGATGAGCTTGATCCAGTATAGAGGAAATTCCATCTTTGTCATGACTGCTTTTATAAAACTCCATTCTACCCTATCATATACCTTGTTCATATCTAATTTTAATGCCAAACATCCTCTTTGCTTGTCATTCTTGAGTTCATTGAGTGAAGGACTTCATAAGCAACTAGTACATTGTTTGAAATGAGTCGATTAGGCACAAAGGCACTTTGATTCAAAGATATAAGTTTAGGAAGTATTCCTTTCAGTCTGTTAGCAAGAGTTTTAGAGACAATTTTGTAGCTTATATTACACAAGCTAATGGGTTTATACTCAACAACTTTCTTGGGGTTTTCTATTTTAGGAATGAGTGAGATATACGTATCATTAACCTCTTGAAGGGAACCATCTTGATTGAGGACTTGAACAGAAAATCTACAAACCTCCTCACCCACCACCTCCCAATGTTTCTAAAAAAATTGGGTTGGGAACCCACAGGAGATCCTAATATGTTCATTTGGAAAGTTGTTACTCTTACCTCCTCCCTAATGAATGGATTCAGGAGCCTTTGTTTCATATCAACATTCAATTTGGAGTCCAATGCACACAAGCATTCTTGGAAGCCAGAAGGGCTAGAAGTATTAAAAAGGGAGGAGAAATAACTTGTGAATACCTCACCTATTTCTTCTTGCTCAGCAACTATTCTCCCTTGTGATCTCAATACTTCAAATAGCATTTGTCTTTCTTCTTTGAGATGCTTGTAGGTGAAAATAACATGTATTTCTGTCCCCAAACTGCAGCCAATGTTGCTTTACTCTCTGGCACCACTTCAATTCCTTTGCAGCCATTGAGTTCTCTGCCTCCTTCTGCAATTGATTCATGATAGGAATATGGGAGCCAGTGCCAGTTTGTTGGAGATGTCTTATCCTGTATAAAGCTAGTGTGGTGGCCTTGTGGTTGCTCAGCTTGTTCTTCTGTTGCCACTTCTGTAGGCCCTTTTGGCATGATTCTAGCTTTTGTTTCATAGAACCTGCACCACTCCCATACATATTGAAGCCCTTTCACCCTTCAGCCACAATTCCTTAGCACTCTTCATTTAAATCCAGGCTGCCTCGTATCTGAAGCACCGTCCCCCCCTTCTTCTACTATAGCTTGGAGTCTGTTTAGTAATATGTAAGGGGGAATGGTCTAATTTTACTGCAGCTAGTGCATTACATGTAGCATAGCTGAACATTTGATTTTCCATGTTTGCCATTGCTCTGTCTATACACTCTTTAGTGAACTCTTTACCACTTCTGTTGTTGGACCAAGTAAATTGTTGACCCTCGGAGTGAATGTCATTAAGTCCACAGACTTCTACTACTTGTCTGAATGCCTCTATTTGGTTGTAAGGTCTTCTAACTACGCCCTGCTTTTCCTTTTGATGCAAATTCTCGTTAAAATCTCCTGCACAAAGCCAAGCCATGGGAGAAGGACGTTTTAACATCTCAAATAATGTCCAGCTACTTTTCCTTTTGGCAGTTTCAGGATGGCCATAAAAGCCAGTAAATTGTCATGTATGGCCAGTATCCTCCTCTTTTATCAATGCACTAATGTGCCATCAAGTATAATTGATGATCTTAACCTGCCACTCATCCTTCCACAAAAGAGTAATTCCTCCACTAAGTCCTAAGCTATCAACTGCAAAGCACCCATCCATATTCAAACTCATCCCTACTTCCTCTAGTCTTTGTTTTCTACTCTATCTGGTTTGGTTGCTGTTACCTGTTCTACAACCTGCTGAGGGGTTGCTGTGTTAGGGTCTAGGTCCATACTATTGGCACGTATGGTGGCTTAGCTTTATGGTCAGCTTCCAGGATGACTACCTCTTGTAGGTACGACATATCCTACAGTATTGGAAGTTGATTTTCAATTGGGATGACTACCTCTTGTAGGTACAACATATCCTACAGTATTGGAAGTTGACTTTCAATTGGGATGACTACCTCTTGTAGGTACGACATATCCTACCTCTTGTAGTTTTCCATTGGAAAGGTCAAAAGTAACACCTATATTGCTTTCATTGGTTGATGACCTCCAAGTTTCCTGCTGTTTCTTTCCAACTCGGGGGTCTTGTTCCAACTTTACCACTGCAGTGACATCATGCACGTCCAAAGCACGTTGCTGCTTGACAGCCTGGTTTCTTGGCATTGGCTCTTTGTTGTTACCTTTCACATTTCCTCCTTGTTGTCGTTGGTGGTGGTTTCCACCATGAGAGCCGCCATACTTATGACCATCGAATATATTGGAGTGCATTGGTTGTGCTCTAAGCCAAGGGCCAAATTGTTGGGGAGTTTGCTCTCCTTCTCGTTGCTCGTAATGCTGCCTTATACAATTCTTCCCTTTATGGTAGAGAATCCCACACTGGAAGCAAAAGCTTTGTAATATCTCATACTTGAAGGAGATCCAATGTCGTTGGTCTTCAAACATCATCCATTTTCCCCTCAGCAAGGGTTTGTGAAGGTCTATTGCTATTCTAACTCGCATACATCAACCCCAGGCACATTCGTTAGAGTTGGTTTCCACTCTAATAACGTGACCAACAGAGGCCGCTAGCTTCGCACCGATGTCTTCTATCATTGTGGCTAGGGGAAGGTTGTGCATTTGCACCCCAAACGGCTCAAAACGAAACTTGAGGCCATTAATGGAAGCTGTATGTGTTACCCCTATATGATAAGAATATGAGTAGGTGGTGTATGTGATCCCACATTGCTTGGGAATGAAAAGTTCTTGCTCTTTATGAGATTCTAATGGAGCTTTAATTGTATCATTGACTAGTCATTTTGGAGTATAGACCATGTCGTTTGGACCTTCTATTGGGGAGTTACAAATGAAAACTGTGATACCTCCCATATGATAAGAATATAAGTAGGTGGTGTATGGGATCCCACATTATTTGAAAATGAGAAGTTCTTGCTCTTTATAAGGTTCTAATGGGGTTCCAATTGTATCATTGACTAGTCATTTTGGAGTATAGGCCATGTGATTTAGGCCTTCCATTTGGGCGTTACACTGTACCATCTAGCTATTGTAGGGTTAGTAAGCTCCGATCAAAAAACCAGGGTCTCCCACTTGGGACCTTCTCTTTGTCCTCCAAGTGCTGGAATTCAATCAAAAAACATTGGTCCCCTAGTTTCTTAAATCTAACCCAACCCTCCAGTCGCCAAACTTGAGATATGGTGGTTCTGAATGCCTCACTATTAACATTTTTCTCAGTCAGAGCTCTTCCAATAATGTACTGCTTTCCTTGCTTATCTCCATGTTTGAGCCCCTCCTGCTTAACGTGGAAGAAAGAGCTCTCTTTTGTTGACAGATTTAACCTCTCCCAACGTTTGGCTAGCTCCTCAGCCTCCATTATTACAAGAAAACACATGACAAGAACCAAACTCACAAGAAGTGAGACCAAAAACCTTTGAGAAAAACAAGGCATTGAAGCCTTACTCAGTCTCACGAGAGTAGCGAAGGCACTCAAAAAATAGATCAATAAATTTAAGATCTCACCATCGGCTTTAACACAATCTTGTCATAGGGGTCTCTCTTTCTGAATGACAAGACTGGAGAAAGATGCCTTTTTGGGCAGATGTGGTGTATAAGTGGCTTTTACACGCTGCAATTACAAACACCATCTTATGATTTTACTAGTTTTACAATAAAATAAATTACAAAAACTTAAATTTTTTTTCAAAAAGAAAATCTTAAAATATAAACCCTAAATGCTTAAAAAACATAATGCCATATATTTTTAAGTGTTTTTTAGTCATTATTCTAATGAACAAGAACCGGAGTTCGTCGGAATCTAGCGATCCGTTGCCAAAATCCAGTTGTTGGAGTTCGGAGGCTAGCAGTCACCATTAATCATTTTCAAAGAAACAGTCTTACAAATTATGATTGTGTATGAGTGAGTGTATTTTAGTTATAATGAAAAAGGTGATGTGAGAGCTTCTGCTAGAAGGGTGTAAAAGAATAAATAAAAACAAAATCTCTTTTACACATCCTGATTTTAAAACTTTTTTATGGAGAAAAAAATGGAGTCGAGAAAGACAGTTTTGAATAATGATTCAACTCTATGAAGCCCACCTCACCTATTTTAGGTCCATAAAATAAAATAGGTATGATTTTGATGACAATGAAGTTACCATTTCATCTCATCTCAATATCAAAATATCATAAATAAATTTTTTTAATTTTTTCATCTAATCATTAGTAAATTATTACAACTTTTCAAAACTTCCGAACAAAACACAAGTAACAATTCAACTTTTTCAAATATCAAAACAAAAATTATATTAAAAAATTATATTCTAATAATATTTTTACTTTATAATATTTTTATTCAACTTTTTATTTTTCATTTACAAATACACTATAAAATATTTTGACTTAAACTATTCATTACTATTTACAAACTATTTTACTGATATTTACAAATCATCTCATCTCATCTTACTATCATCCTTTTCCTATTCACAAAAGAGGCCTAAATCCACTGAAGCCCATTTGACCGTATTCAATATCCATCAGGTTCTCAAGTGTACAGTTGCGTTTCACTTATGCCCTAGTAATCGAACACAGGCTTAATTATGCAAAGCCAATTTCAAAATTCGTTTAAATGACTTTAAGCCCATTCTACAAGCAAACTAAGAATTTTAATAAGCAAGATATCTATCTCTTAGGGAAAGACCAAAAACTTTCAAGCCCAATTAACAACAACAAACGACCATGTGAGGGGATGCAGGGAGCAGGCCCTTTAAGCACACCCAGTTGGACGGGTGGCCACTAAGTTGAAGAGTCTAGCTATGAAATCGTGCAGTGGATAGAGCAGTTTTTGACAGTGAAAATGGGCCTTTTCAGGGCAACAAAATGGAGTACAGAATGCACTGTCCCACAAAACTCGGTTATCCTCCTAGTCTCTTATGAAGCAATAATCAGACAATCATATAACTGCACCAAAGGATTCACGATAACACGTGAAATAGATATCACACAGTTTCCATTTTCTCTCGGCAACAGAACTGGAATGACAATGTTTAGCATGGCACCAAAAATTCTAACTGATCCACCACACATTCTTTAAAAATCCCGGATCAGTACCAATATAACTAAATTTCACCTGCAAGCATAAATCACACAGGCTTTCGTCAGCATGTCTATGTGTATATTCTACAGTTTGATAATACTAAATTAGTCTAAAAATTACTAAAATCTCCACTGGATAGATTTGCCTGCTCCATGGCAACAGAACCATGAGCTCATGCCAGGTTTCTTCTTCACCTGCACACAAATAGAGAACTGTAGTGAGGGTTTTGACATGTCCATTAACTGCTTTGAGTTGTGGCTTGCGTGAGTTCAAACTGCCAACCTTAAGATGAACCTCCAGCTTTCTTCGAAATGGCAATCACATTGAAATTGTGTGAGCCAGGATTTTTTCGGATTATGTTCTGCATGACTTTAGCTGCATCCTGTCATGAATCAGAAATATTTTCTGATATATTCTCAGAAACCACGAATTTAAAAACGTGACTGCATATCATTTTCTTTCTTTTTTCTTAAACTTAATTTTATATTTAAAAGTATGCTGGAATGTTCATAGGCTTATGAAGTATATAGAATAGAATTTCACATAAATATTAAAATGAATAGATTATAGAACATAAAATAAATATTAATCAACGTAAACAAACATCATAATTCTTTTTTGATGAGAATTCTCGTTTGAAGTTATTTATTTTACATATGTGTGTTTATATATATATATATATCGATTGTGGTCTATACATTCTAGTTGGAAAAACTTGAACATAATGTAATGAATTAGATCAAATAAAAATAAGTTCAACCCAGAAATTTTGCTTTTTTAATTATTTTGCAGTGGGTCTGCTTCAACAAAATGAAAACAAAAGGAACCCTACAAGGTTGAAATGTCTTTTTGGAGTCCAGCATGATACGAACTAGCTAAAGTTGGCAGGTAAGATGGGTACTCACTGAAAAACTTACATGCATTGGATGCAAGAGTTTCTTGAATATTTTTGAAACTTTTAAGAAAACCTGCAAAGATGGGATTTCATGTGATATGTTCAAAGTTGTATGGTCCATATAAAAATATGTTTGGGTAGAGAAAGTTTTTTAAAGATGTTTTTATAGGGCCATGAAATAGTGGTGGCATCCATCAAAACTTGTGAAAGCTGTTTCAATTTTTTTAATGAAAACCATGGTTTGATGAAAATTAATTTTGAGATAGTTTTGGTGAAAAGATGTTTCAATAGAGGAAGGAAATTTTGACAATTTTTACAGCACAACAGAGAGAGAGAGAGAAGATGAAAACACAGCTTTCATCTGCTTTGCATGTGTCGATGGAACAGGCTCAGATAATGACTTGTTTCGACAAAGGTAAAGTATCACATAGCTAGAGTTGAATATAATGACTTGTTTTGCAGCTTATTTAAAAACCAAAACGGCTATGTTTGGTTACCAAGAATTCTTCAAAGTCTTATTTTGGTTTTCAATAAATTTCAAAATTTCAAACCAAACAACTTCAAATCTAAAAAGAAAATACAATATTTCAAATTTTCATCCAATCATTTACCCAAACACAAAGATCAAAACCACTTTTACGAATACCAAAAAAAAAACTACTCTTAAAAAATTATATTCAAACATCTTTTCAACTATCCATCTTACTCCATGTACAATCCTTTGATACTGTCTTTCACTTTGGAAACCACTTTCACAAAACCACAATACAAAACTTAATTTCAAAAAACTTTTAGCCAAGAATTTCTCTCCTTTCCCAAAATTCAATAATACTACATCTCAAAAAATTCTCAAACATTCTCAAAATTTTGTATAACGAAATATTAATCTTTCAATCTTTTCTTGGAAACCAAATACACTTAAAAGGATTAAGTTTATGGAGCAAAGATAGTGGTTAACAATCACAATATTTACCTGTACCAAACTGCTACGTGAGGATGGGCCATGAGATATTGGTCTAGATTTTCTTCCATCAAGCTCAAAAAGTTCACCTACATCATTCGTTTATAAAGAAACTTCAGAAAAAAAAAAAAAAAAATATGAAAGAACAAAGCATATTCAAACCCATCCCCCCCCCCCCCCCCCCCCAAATTTTCTGGAGAGAGAGAGAGAGAGAGAGAGAGAGAGAGAGACATATAAGAAAGTACCATCAACACATGCAAAGCAGATGAAATGAGCGTCTGCATTATCTGAAGCCTGTTAAAAAATTTTGGGTGAGTGGAGTAGCACAAACAATCTGAACAAAGTACACAGATGCACAGGTTTCTTTTTTAACAGTTAGCAATTTCCTTGAGACTCAACCTAGGCTTCAGTTGGAAACCCTTGGAGCCCATGTTTGATCCGTTTCCTCATATCTGGCATGCCTCGTCCAGCACAAGACATATACGCAGAGAGAAACCAAGCACTCCAATTCCTACCCTAGCATTCTCCAGTTCCCAACTCCAAGCGCACCCAAAATTCCTGGGCAGCCTAACTTGTTCCATGGGGCCCCTGAGCCTAGCATGTCCTCATTATGGCGGCCAAAAAGAGGGACTGTGAACCATTTTAAGAATTAAACTGTTCTATCCACATCCATTTCATTCAATGTAATATCAGTTCATTCTAATGTTCCATATCTTAAGGATAGCTTTGAATATCACAAATTATTCTCCAAGGCCTACTTTTCCAGATTACCAGTTGCTTTCTCATTTTCTGATACGTCTCAATTTACTTTCAACTCATAACTCTATTTCCCAAATCTAGCTCTTTAAACAATGCAAAATTTTATCAGAAAATTGACTCCTTTATATCCTGACATGAAATCTTTAAGCCCTTCCAGCCACACCTTGGGGATCAACAAGGAAGAGAAAAAATGTAATAACATACCTCTGTTTCACCAGCAGTAGCAGCTACTAAATGTGCAACTTCCATTTCTGTGTCATTCTCTAGAAATGCTGCGCGCTACACAAGTACACATAAACATATAATAAAAATGGCAAGTGAAAAGGAGATTAGTAAGGTTTATAATTAGATTCAAACTGGGAGAAGAGGCAGGAGGGGGGAGCAGGGGAGAGAGAGTAGAAACAAAACCTCCAACTGATCCATTGTTGCAGTGGTTTTAAAAAATCTATCCATGAATGACCCCTCAACTGAAATTAATGAGAGACAAAATAAGCAAACATGGAAAATTGTGGAAGTGATAAGAATTTTAATTAAAAATATAAAGCAAGTACCAAAAGACAGAAAAAGCATTTCGATTGCAACTCTTGGCTTTCACATAAGGAAGTACTCAAAGAAAAGGTGAGCCTAAGCAATTGGGACTAGCAATAACTCTGCAGCAGGAGCCAGTGCCTAGCAGAAATTAACTCACCACTTTTTTTCTCTAGTTTTCTTTCATTGTTTTTCTTTTTGGACAATGGGAAAGGTTGCTTGCTCTTTCTGCATGTTTTCCCTTTTTATTTTGTCTCAATTATTATTGGTTCAAGGTTCTCAAACTGTAAGATCATAACATTACATGCCTAGATTTCAACTGGAGAACCTTTTTGTTTTACCCCAAAAAGATTTTACAGTTAGTTTCTCGGGAAAAGCAGCTGTGTGAGAAGTTAAGAAAATGAACATTAGAAAGAGAGGGAAAAGAAAGAGGAAGAAAGGAACCATGGTCATTTCTTGAAAATTAAATGTGACAAACTTACTAAGCTTAATCTCGGATGTGATGTTCCCAACAGCATGAAGAAGTCCAATTGTTCCACAAGCATTACCCACAGTTTGTTTCATAAAATACACTTTACTGCTAGTTTCCTGCAGACAGAATTGTATGAAATGTCCTAATTCAGGAACTGAAAATGAAATTTCAAAATTATAATAGGCCAAGAACTATGAATGGGAATTCAACAATACAGTCTTCTAACAAGTTAATGTCATTCATGGATGATGACTACCTTTAGTCAGTTCCGATTGGTCTACCCAAGGGTGAAAACACACGACCAGGTACATATTGTGATAATAATTTTCTTTTTTTTTAAAAAAAGGCCTGAAATTGACAATAATTTACAAGCTACAGAATTGATAAGGAGAAATTTAACTAAATTTTTTTTTTGATGTCGGGGAACCTCTCCAAGGCAGGGCCCTTTGGACCCACCCCTGCAGAATAAACCCCGGTCCTGTGCACCGCACCCTCGGAAGTTTCCCTACACGGAACTGGTTAAATCGCTGGCTTTTCACCAGGGGGTGTGGCCCCAAAGGATTGTTTGCACCCATGAGGTGTTGAACCTTGGACCTTGAAGGGAATGAGACCCCAAGACCAAGGCCTTCACCACTTAGGCCAACCCCTTGGGGTTAGAAATTTAACTAAAATATAAAGAAAAAATCTTATGAGACCAGGAAAATCACATTCAGCAATGCAAATATTCTATGGATAGCATATGATCATAAACTCATTGCCTCACCTTCTTTTCATTTGCCTGCAGAAGTCTCTCTTCTTCACTCTGAGGAAAATTGGAGCTCTCATCAAATAAGCAGACAAATACATCCTCAAGAACCTCATGGTAATTACTTTCAAAGATCTACCCTCTAGGAAAGCTAGAAAGAAGCAAAATGTTAAGAGAAACACCTGTGATGTTATAGGATAAAGAAACAGAACTGCAAGTACAGGCTTTGGAACCATTTCCAAGAGTTCTGGATCCAAGCCATAAACATCAAAGCACTCTGCCTCATCCTCTGGAAGACCAAGACCCCAAAGGAACTGCAAAATGAAAAAAATTAACGAGTACAACCTGAAAGCCTTTACATGAACGCGAGCAAAGCTTTTGATAATTTTTTTTAAAAGGTAAAAGTAAAAGCTTTTGATAATTAAGTGAGCCTTGTGAATTAAGACGCATTCTTCCCAAGAAGGACAATGGCACAAAACATGACAGCCACCATTACAGAAAATCAATTAACTAACAGTGCAATGGAGCTTGTGGAAGCAACAGTAAAAATGGTGGCCATTTAGATTCTCTTTATTTCATTAACAGACTTCAAACAATACAAAGTTTATCTTTGCCCAGACAAGTTACAATAAAATCTGGAACTTCCTCAATCCACACCTTCTCCTTTTCTAATCTTAAAGCTTCATTTGCTGAAGTATGAGCCACTATATTCTTTTCTCTAAATGCAAATTGTATAGACCAATCTGGTCTGTTTTCTTGAACAAACCGTATATCTTCAATTATAGAACCACCATAGGACAGATATTCCTTATCACTTGTGACTACCAGTACAACAGACTTAGCACCCCCTTCGAAAATGGCCTTCTGAATATTAAGATCATTGCACAACTCAAGAGCCTTGCAGAGAGCATATCCTTCTGCTACTGTTGGGTTCTGCACGTGTTGCCTTTGATCACATACAGCCACTAGGGCCTCACTCTCTTCATCTCTGATCATGATCCCCACTCCCATTCTCTTCTGTAATATCAATTGAGGCATCCCAATTCACCTTTACAAAACCATTATCTGGTTTTTCCCATGTCTGCTTATTGATGCTACCAGTTGGTGTCTGGTCCTCCTTCCTCTGTGTTTTTTGAGCATGCTGGAACTCCTCAAGACCTTCCTTTTCTGTTTTAAGTAATCTTTTTGGACAAGAGAGTCTCTTTTCAAACACATATTGATTTCTCTTGAACCATACTTTTCGAAATAAAACTGCCATCTCCTCAAGCTGGCTCTTATTCAATCTTCCCATAAGTTTTTCCCACAGATGTAGGAAGTCAGGTTCAATACTAATCCATTTCTGCACCATACTCTGAGAATCAGACCAAATGTCATTTGCTGCTGTACACTCCCAGAGGGCATGCATAACTGTCTCAACTTCTGCATCACAGAGAGGGCATTTCTGGTCAGCAACACTTTTCCTTCTGAAAAGGTTCTTTTTAGTTGGCAACAAGTCATTTCCAGCTCTCCATATGAAAAGCTTGACCACTCCTGGCACTTTAAGCTCCCATATATTCCTCCACCTTCTGATTTAACTCTTACATAATTTCTAAAAAGCGGAATATTTATTATCGAACCAGTTCGTTTGTTTGTAAAAAATGATGGACAATTTTATATATATCAAATCATAGGTATTTCATTGGTTCATAAGAATAAGCACCAAATTAATCAAAGATACCTAGAAAAAAGTTATGGCTATGCTGACAAGAATAAGAAGAATTTTTATGAATCCATTGCAATACATCAAAAAATGACTGGAAATATAGACAAAAATCATTATGATTTGCTTGTTCTTGAAAATATTTTATCCCTGAAGCATCGTTGAGAATTGAGAATTCAAGTTTTTTTGAATTATAGGGATACAAACAGTATCTATAGAAATACAGTACTTTTCAATGGAAATAGGATAAAAAATTGCGTGTTGAATAAAAAAAAAAAATCTTGATAACGATAAAAAGAAACTAATTAAATTGAGCATGCACCTCTGTCATTCTTTAATCTTTCTATTTGAAAATAATAAACACTGCTTACTGTGAAGACACCTCTCTTCGATGGGCCCCATATGATCTTATATTGTACAATTCCTTTACTCAAAGGTATACTAAAATCTGTTCTGCCTCATCGCTTGAAAAAATGCAACGAATCCTTTCCTCATCCCATTCCCCTTTGTGCTTGACAATCAACTCATTAACTTTTGAATCACCCTTCAGAATGGAGACTGGTGACTGAACAGCAAAAGATGTAGGGGTGGGCAGCCACTTAGCACCCCAAATCTGAATCTTGCTTCCATCCCCTACTCTCCATCTTAAACCCTCTTGCAGCAGTTCTCAAGCAGACCATATGCTTGAGAAAGCATCATGTTGTCTTTAATTGTGAAAATAGTCTTCGGTCATTTTTTTTGTACATCTAAAATTGCAATTAATTTTTCTTAAAAGCTTTTTAATTTTTTTTAAATAAGTAAAAAATCTTTCTAAAATAAACCAACGTTTAACGAACAGAGATAACAAAGAAGGGGGAATAAAAAAAGGCAATTTAACTCGAGAGCAAACTCAAACCGCAGTTTTCTGCAAATCAGAAGCCTCTATATGGTTATCGAAAGAAAAATGGGAAAAAGTAAAATGTATACAGCTATCATTTTTTTTAAAAAACCAAAAGCAAATTAACTTCCAACATAGTAACTGTGTCATCAGTTCAACCGAATTTCTTCTCCACTATCTTTTTACTTTCAATTTTCCGTTGTTTCAGTTTGATTTACTCTTCCTTTTAATACTCTAATTTCCCAAACAAAGTTTTTTAACAAATTTCTTTCATAAATAGCCCTTAATCCTTAAATCCATAGACAGGAAGAATCGATATATTCACTTCATTTTTCCACCCCAAAATTTCAGAAAAACCCCCCGAAGTCTCCTTTCGGATCCAGGAACGTCTAGCAAAAATAAATAAATAAATAAAAATTGCAGATCTTAGGCTACGGGTTGAGTGCGTAAGGTTCAATACTACTTTCTTATTCTTTCCCAACCTAGTCCTTTGCATCCAACAAAGAAAAACAATTAACAAAAATACCTGGTTCATAACATCAGGGTTAGCTTCAAGAGGAAGCCACCTCTTAGATGAAGGAATATCTTGTAAAGCAGCCATATTTTTTTTCTTGCTCGTCCTTCCTTTTAATACTACCGAGGGGTTCTAGATTTGGTAGAGTATACGATTGTTTCTTGGATTCTATATATATAGGTTTTGGGATGAGAAGCAACTGTTTTAGACCGAATTAGGGCTGTTCATCTGGGTTCTGACCCGGAAATCTGGGTATATCCAACCCGGAATCCGGATTTAAAATTCGGACCGAAACCCGGACCGGATTAGTCCGGGTCAGATCCGGGCCGGAACCCGGATGAACCCGGGTTTTGTAAAATTCGGATTTCGGGTTCCGGATTTAAACCGTTTTTTTTTTTTTTTTTTTTGCTGTATTTGGCTCCCGACCCCTGTCACAACGTTTTCCGGCATTTCCTTCACAAGAGAGCGTCCTTCCAGCCGAAGCGTCCTCCCATATGCGTTGCCCATAACCGGATCCAACTTGACGGCCTGATGCCTCTGGCGGAGAGTACTTCGGAAGCGACATCGCAGTGAGATTACAATGACGCCGTTTCGGTTCTACAAGCGCAGAGGCCTCCTTCCCCCTTCCCAGTTCTGGTTTCCCACGAGACTTCGTCTAAGGCTTTTCCAGTGCCAAAGACGACAACCACAGAGTAGATGAAATGAGAGTTTGTTGAGCAGATTGTTGGTTCACTTTCAGAGGATTTAAAGTTGGTTTCTTGTTACAGAACAGAGAAAGAGGGCAGGGCAGAGCTTCCCATCAACATCACATACGAAGGACAATTTTCGAACACTAACAATGCAAACAATGCATCCTTTGTCTTACCTGAAGCTAGCCACGGAGACACCCAAAGATGACAGCGACGACGACCCACGAAGCTGTTCACGCGAAGGCAAGTAGATCTCTTTTTCTGGTCCATGGTGCGTACGCAACAATCTAAGAAGAGGAAGAAGCTCAAATTGTGGTAACACCACAGAAACAAGTAGACCTTACCGCTGTCGAGAATGCAACCAGGGAATTGTGCGACTCATCTACCAAGGAAGCTGCATCTGCATCAACTCTACGTAAAGGTAAAGAGAAGCGCAAACCAAGGTCTTCCTTCTTTGGCAACTGCATGTGCTGTACGACTGATAAGAGCGAGAGAGATTGAGGAACGGATAAGCGGCGGCTAGGGTTTCACTCTTAGATGAACGAGAGAGAGAGAGAGAGAGAGAGAGAGAGAGAGAGAGAGAGAGAGAGAGAGAGAGAGAGAGAGAGAGAGAAGGGGGCGGGATATGCAGCCGGGGTAAAATAAATAAATGAAACCGGGTACCGGGTTTTTAATCCGGTACTCGAATTCTAAATCTGTATCCGGACCGCATAGGTCTGGATTTTGTGATCCGGGTTTCGGCCCGGATTTAATCCGGGCCGAAACCCGGAACCGGAATCCGGTAAAACCGGATTTCGGACCGGGCTAGATAAAATCCGGCCCGTATAAACAGTCCTAGACCGGATCATAACGCAACTTACACGTGGTTTGGATAGGAAATTGAGATTAGAGATAAAAATTAAAAATTAAATAAAATATTATTATAATATTATTTTTTAATACAATTATTATTCTATATTTAAAAAAAATTAAATTATTTCTTATATTTTAAATCCAAACGGGCCAAACTAAGTCGATAGGGTTTTAAGATTAGGGGAGTTTCAAGACGGTGGGTCATCATCCCTTTAGGTCATGCCTCTAGAGTTGGTGATAACGATTTTGGCCTGATTTGGATAGTGAAATCACTTAAATTCATTGTATCTCATCTTATATTATCTCATCTAATCATTACAATTTTTTCAAACTTTCAAATAAAATATAATAAACAATTCAATATTTTCAAATTAAAAAAAATATATTAAAAAATTATATTCTAATAATATTTTCTTCAACTTTCAACTTTCATCTCATATTATTTTATCTCAACTCACTAAACTAGGTCTTAATAGGTTCAATTTCCATTGGAACTAGACTCTCCAAATTGGTTCCCTTCCCGGTTATCTTCTCTATCAGGGTTCCTGGATATTCTATCACACGTGATGTGTTACTTCCTAAAATACATGTGTACATATATCATATTTACGTACTTACTCTTATCCTTAAAAAAAAAAAAAAAAAAAAAATCAAGCCAAAAGAAAGTCTAAAATTTCAATCCTAAATTTTGATATAATTCCTAGGGACACATGGGTTTAACCCAAAGACACATTACTTTGACACCACCCTATGGTCACCCTAGATTTTGCTTGGGATTGAATAGATTCTGAAGTGTTGAGATATGAAACATAAGGTTACCTAGTCATGTTCATAATAGTTAGAGACTCAATGCACCTAGAACACATATAATATTATGCAATATATGCAGAGAAATTTTTTTTATTTAAATAATTAACATTGTTATAGAAATTATAGCCCAAAATATAACATGCTTCTTAACTTCATAATAGAATGATAACAGTAATGTTACAAAACTTGTTTGTCATGGCTGTAATATAAATAAGTACTAGACTCAGCGCTCCATATGTACAATACTAAAAAGCATAACTACTGAGCTAACTCGCTAAGCCGCTCGCGCAACTTGGCTATGATACCAATAATCATATCTAAAAACTGGAGGATTGAAGTAACAAACTCCTTGTTGTCGCGTTGGGCCTAATCAACCTCATTCAGAAAGTCATCATCTGGCTTTCTAGGTCTTGATACATAGTCTACCATTCTAGCAGTTGGGACTACCAAATAAGATTTGATTACAAATATTAGCAAGTCAAATACCGATTTAACTAGCAGTATACATATGCATGCATGATAGTAAAATGACATGAATGTGATGGAATGTAAACATGAATATGCGTAATGATTGAGCTGAAATATTGCATGTTTTAGCTATTTAAAACCAATATATTTTAAATTCTTCGTGACACTATTATTGGTTTTAGATAAAAAAAAATGATTAATGAGCATAAATACGAGTTGTGATTTTTAATTGATTGATATCATGTTTATGCTTAATTTTATAATTATGATTTAATGAGACAATATTTCCTCACATATATAGTCTGTTTTTGATAATTTATTTTTGAGTGTTATTTCTTTCTTCTTATTTTCAGTTTAAATAAAATTCAAAAGAGATCCGGTTGGAACTTATGATAAAAAATGCATACTAATTGAGAGGAAGCTTGGCAGCTGAAAAAGAAGACACAAAATGAAGAATCAATGGTTATTTTCTTCCTTTGATTATTCAAGATGCATGTGATTCACGGTTGAACAAAACTCACGGAGCTTAAAATTTTGGTGGTGCAACATTAAAGTCATACAAAGAGTTGACATGTGCTGAAAAAAGAAGGAAGTGAGGTGGTGTTGTGCTAGAAAGTGATGAGAGGTGTCTTTGTATTTTACTGAAAAGTGAAGTGCAGGTGAGTGAAAGAAATTCTGGAAGTGAAAGAAGGGAGAGAGGTATCGGTGCATGAGTTTGGAGCTGGAGAGACGTGTGGAGAGAGGGACCAATCGGTGGGTGCAAAGATTGTGTATATTCGGTGCATGATTTGCTGGAGTTGTGCTGGAAAGAGGGACCAATCGGTGGGTGCAAAAGTTGAAAAAAGAAAGGCTGAACGGTGGAATAAAATGATAGGAGAGTGGATGAGTGTGTATGAATTTTCAACAAAGTTAGTGGAAGAGAAAAGGGATTAAAGATGGAAATTCATTGAATAAAGAAAAGGGAGTATAAAGCAACGGATGAGGGAGAGGGGAACGTGGAACCGAATTGAGGAAATTGATTCAATTAAATGATTCTTCAGGAGGCAGCAAGTGGAGTAGTTGGCTGGGATTAATTATTCAGTGCATGATTAGGGAGGGACCAACTGGTGGGTGCAAGATTAGAGAAAACAACCAATTAAATGATTCTTCAAGAGGCAAGTGGAGTTGTTCGGCTATTAATTTTTGCTATAAAAAGAGGTAAGTTCTGAGAGAATGGGGGGACACATTGAGAGAGTTAAGTGGGGGAGAGAAGGGGTTGAAAGGAATTAGCTAAAGTGTAGAGGTTACGTGGGGAGTTGAGAGAATTGGAGAGAGGAGTCGGTGCAGAGTTTTCAACCAATTGCACTTGATTCAGTTGGGGATTAGAGTCGGTCATGGGAAATTATTTTGGCTGAGATAGGAATTGGCTGGAGTTAAGGGGAGACGGCTGGAATTATTTCTTTCTTGGAGATGTGTAGGTCGGTTGAAGATAGGGAGAGAGAGATGTGTAAAGAGTTTCCAGATTTTATTTAGGGATTAATGTGAAAAGAAGTTGATGTGGGGGATGGATGTGTAGACCGGCTGGAGTAATCTAATTGGATGGGATTTATTTTGGTGGAGAAAGGAACATGATGTGATTGATGCTTGAGTTTAACGTAGAGTTGAAGTGGTTGGAGTTTTATTTTTTGCTTCTTCATGTTTTTCGTTTGGCATCTGGTGGGGCTGCAGCTTCTTCTTGATGAATATCTTTTAATTTCAATTTCTGTTTTATCGTGAGCTTTATTCCTCTGTATCAATTGGATTTCAGATTTTGTTGTTTCTAAATTATTGCTTAGTATTTCTTGTGTTAGTTATTTAATGGAGAATGTTTATGTGATTTCTATAGTATTTGTAATAAATATGTTTGGCTAAATTTTCATACTAAGGTTAGAGGTGAAGTTTAATGATTTAAATATTGTTTCCGAATCCACGTAAAATCTATTTTGCGAGCTTGATTGATTGAAAGATTTTATTATTGGATATTTTGATTATCTATATACTCGTCTTGATTCATTGTGATTTTCAAATACAGTGAATGCTTGAGGAATCCCTGTGGTATTCAAATAGATTTGTAAATGTTTTAATCATCAATCGTTCACGCTCAATCATAAGTGTCTGTTTTTCTCGATCTTAAATGCTAAATCTACCAATTAAACGGAATCATTATTCTAGTTTAATTAAAGTAAATCGATCGGAAACAATATCATAAATTATTAGACGGATCCTCGAAACCTTAGTCTTTTTCCATTCATTTTATCATTTTAGTTTGATTCATTTTATCAATCTTCATTTGATTGCACATTTCTTTTAGTAATTTCGTTTCATTGTCTGAATTTATTTTTTTTATCACAAAAGTCAATCCCTGTGGATTCGATCCTGTAAGATACTACAACACCTGTATACTTGCAGGTGAAACTGCACTAGATTTTTGATTCATTAATTTGAGTCAAAGTTTAGTCGCAACACGTAACATGAACATGAATGTGCATGGCATAACTTGACAAATAACATGACATAAGTAAAAATTTGACATGGACCAAAAACAAACTTACTCTATGCATGGGACATGACATGAGCATGTTTAAGACTTGTTCAACATAACATCCACAAAACTTGTCTGTCATGGCTATAACATAAATAAGTACTGAAAACTAAAACGCTCCATTGACTTGAAAATACTACTTTTTGTGACATACTCTATGCATGAGACATGACGGGGCATATAACAATGTACATATGATAGATGACATGGCATAACATGGTATGGAACATATGAACATGTACTTGAAATAATTAACATGGCAAGACTAGAACCATTTACAATAATCATAAGCGACAAGAATATGACAACTATGACCTACTATTCTATATACAAAAATACACTGGAAAGTAAAATAGAGACTAACTTATAGTGATTGTGAGTGACGTAAAAGTAGTGGAAAAATAGTTTTAATTGAAAGGAGATAATTGTAAGGGTTAGCATATCCCACTAATTATTGAAAAACATAAAATTCATTGATCATTTGGGCAAATTTTTCATTTTACCCCTCTACTTGTAGGAAATGACCATTGTCCATGAATTAAGGATTTCGCATATGAACTCTAAATTCTGTAAATGTTGTTATAAATCCAAATGCAATCATAAAAATTTAAATCAAACATAACCATACAAACTATGCATTGGTTGATTCATATTAAGGCTAGAAAGTTTTTATTTTTGTTGAAATTCTTCCAAACTTCCAACCATATAATTTTTTTTTTGAAACATTAGAACATTATATTGATGTAAATATGCAAAGACAAAAAAATATCTATCAACATTAAATAGACTGTTCTAACCGAACAGTAGACATAATCTACATTGGGCTATCTTGAATCCAAAATTTCTCATTCTTATGAAATAATGCCAACTTTGCTAACTGATGAGCAGCATAGTTTGCCTCTCTATGAACGAAAACAACCTTCCATTGAGGTCTTTCCAATAGCATACTTCGAGCATTGTGTATCAAAGTGCCATAATCAGCACTTATCATATCACTTCATTAGAGTTTTCATTAGAGTTTACTGCCTTAACAATAATCTGAGAATCCCCTTAAAAAACAACCCTTGCAAAGCACAAATCGTCACAAATTTCCAACCATATAGTTGTGATGACCCGCTTTTACGTGTATTTCACTGAATGGTTGTTTTTAATTTAATTAATATATTGGTTTATTTATTTTAAATTATTGCGTTTTAAATTGGTTTTTTAAATTATTTGATGTTGTGTTTTATTTATTTAGTCGTTTTACGGTTTTTAATATCGTTTTCGGCGGACCTCTTTTGGTTTCCGGAGTGAGGACTGGATCTCATTTTTTTTCCTCATCTTTTCTTTTTCTCTTTTCTTTTTTTTCTTCTCTCTCTTTTTCATCTTTTTCTTTCTTTTTTCTCTTCCTCCCCGGTTCTCTCCCGTGCGACACTCTCTCTCCTCTCCCTCACGCCGTTCCGTCCAACCGCCCAGACCCACCGCCACTGGCCACCGTGCAGCATACCACCACCACCAATCTCTTCCCCTCCCTCCAGTGAACCACCCCACCAACTTTCATCCCCAATTGTGCCACCATTTAGCCGGAAAACCATCATCAAGCCGCACGGTTTTAGCTTCGATTTGCCGCCGTCGCTCCACCTCCAGCCACCACCTCTTCACCACTTCATCACTGACTCCTTGCCGTCCTAACCCACCCATTTCCGGCCTCAATCTGTTGCCGGAACAGTCCCCACGAGCTAGCTTTCCGATTTGGGTATTTTGGCCTTCCTCCGCCGTTTTCGCTGCCACCCACGGCCAAACTCCACTTCCACTAGCTTCATAAACATCTCTAGACCATTCCCTATCAATCCCGAGCTTTGGTTTGTCCCCGTTCAAAAGTGGATATTTTACAACCCATGGCCACAGTGAAATTTCACTGTTATGTTGCTTTTCTTCTGCCGTTTGCAACGCCGCGAGCTTTCGAAAAATACCATATAGCACTGTAAGTATTTTCCAAACCCTATTTTTTAGATTTAAATATATTTTTCTTATTCAATAAATATTTATCTATTGGTTGGTTGATTCCAGACTGAGTCCGAAGAGTTCGAGGGTCGGATGGTTTGAGGACGGAGTGCTTGGTTCTGACTGTTTGTGATTGCTTGGTTATTTGTACCATGAGGCAGGTGTTGCATATTGCATACATGTGCATTTTAATTAAATTGAGAAAATCCCGTTTTATTGGCGTAAATGGATTTTGGGAGTGTGTGTCTCACGAGCCCAAGCCGGGATGGGTTATTATCCCAGTGGAGCTCCTCTGGTCACTCGGGAGCGTAATATACTGAGTGACGTCCCCTGAGTTGTCGCTAGGCGACGACGGGAGCGGGGGCTAGGGGATGCTTGGCTACGAACGTGTCGGGCGCGGAACTGGGCATCGCTATATGCCCCGACTCCATGGCCCTTCGCTGGCGAGGGTTGGAGGATGCTTGGCTACGAACGCGCGGGGCGCAGAACTGGGCATCGCTCGTTTAGGTGTCACATGCGTGGTCGTTACCTGCGGTGTGGCACATGAGTCAGGGTGTGCGGATGACCCCTAGGGGAGGTCATAGTGCATACGAATTATTTGGTTAATTGATATGAGTTGATATGGGCCAAATGTGACTTTTGGCGTGATATTTTGAAAGGATATGTTTTTGGGCCAAACAGGATTTTTTTGGCGTGTGTGGAAAAATATGATTTTATGGGTTTTGAGCTTTGGCATTCTTTCATGCATATTGTTTGAGTTTTATATGTTTTTATCTAGTGGTGTTTGAGTTTTACTTACTTGCGGCACCATTTTTGGTACCATAGATTTTGGTGCAGAGTTCGAGGAAGAGGAGGAGGCCAAGCCCGAGGATGCGGCTCCGCTGGGGTGCTGAAGTTAAAGTTTAAGCTTTGTTGTTTGGTTTAAAAACAACATTTGTGCTTTGTAATATTTTATTATGTATGTTTTAAACAGCTTTGTATTAAATTAAGAAAAATTCTGGTACTTAGTTATTGACTTTGCTTTTCTCTGCGTGTTTCTCGTGCACATTCGTTGCTTATGCACAAACTTGGCACTCGTCGAAAGGGTGGTGACCCGTGATGTCACCATCCAGACGTCTCGATTTCCCCGTGTCTGTGCGTGGGGATTTGGGGGCATCACAATACCTAAACTGATTAATGCAATATACTAAAAATCATATCCTATGTTCTAAGATCATGCTAAGACATCAAAATAATAATTTCATGAAAATGTAAACTCCTCATTTCTATAAAATACCAAAAATGCTAAGTTTTGGTCAAATTGAACAAACCCGTAATATTCTTGGTCTAAATAAACTCCAAGGACTCCAAAAGTCTATAAACACACTCTTAACTTGTTCATAGATCAAATCTAAGTGATAATCATGCTTGAACAACAACTAAAGTCATAAAACTCATTATCAAACCAATCGACATGCATACTAAGTCTAAACTGAGTACCACATATTTTTGTCTTAGAACAACAACACAAAATCCAAAACTTTCATGAAGTAAACATTCAATAAATAAAATCATCTACTTCATATTCAAATCCAAAACTTGATCTAAGCATTTAATCTAGGATCACATGTCAAGAATTCCATAAAAACTCAAGGCAACTGAGAGCCTCTTGTTTGTACCTTAACCAAACCTTTTCATGCATAACACGCTTCCTACAAAGATCTAAACTAGAACTCTCTCCAAAATCAAACTCTTAACACATAAATAAAAGTCTTAAGAACATTATATAAGAATTTCATAGCCATTGGACTGTGTTTCAAGAACCAACTAACATCACAACCTAAAAATAGAAACGATTTTGTGTGTTCCGATTTTAACCTCAAAGAAAATGTGTATAACTCTTTAATAAAAATGCTAACATCTTTTGGATCAACTCATAACATGTATAAAAATGTGTTAGCATTTCATTATATCAATATCCACCCCTAAATTTAACAAGAACCTAATCAAAACGTCAAGATTCCACAGCATCATCCAAATTGTTGCCTAGGATGACCATTACATGTTCAAACCCATTTTGCACCAATCAATACTACACGAACTGTGACGACTAGGAATTTAGCTAAGCCTCTTAGTTATTTTGGTATATTGTTTTGGGCCAATCAAGGTGGAGTAACCCATTTAGAGACTAGGTTTGGAATATTAAGCATCTAAGGCCTTAAGGAAGGCCAAGCCCATGAGTAATTCCGCCTTTATAGGGGAAATTAGGGCTTTGAAGCCCATTGGAGCTAGGGCACATGCCCAACCCAATTCTTTGACGCCACTTTTCCTTCATTGGAACCTACAACTAAGGCTTGATGAATTTGGACTGAATTGAGAGAAAAGAGGTGAGAGAGAGTCTAGGGTTTGGTCATGCACACCTACCCTAGGGGATAGCCCCCTTCTTGCCTGTGTCATGCATACAAGAAAGCTTGCTTGTAAGATGGAGGTGTTGTGACACTAGTCACTATAAGAGGGAGGTTCTAGAAGGAAAATGATAAGACTTTGGGAAAGTGGAGCCTAGGAAAGGCGAAAGGGAAATGCACGGAAACCACAAAAGATGAGTGTTTTGGTTTATAAGAAAAACTGCCATGTGTCAAAGAAGATGAAGGGTTTTGCCTTAGGAATGGGCAAAATCCACTTGGAAAAATGAAGGGGCACACACATAGGGATTTTAGAAGGATTTTTGGTGGGAAATCTTTGGGATGGATGACACTTGGGAAGGGTGCTTACCACACCCACATTGCCCAATCATAAGTCTCCAAAACTTTGGAAAGATGAAGGGCCACCTTGGGAGTTGAAGAGATTTTCGGTAGCCACTATACACACACACACACTCCAGTTGCCACTTGGCAAGCATGCACAAGGGTAGAAGATTTAGTGTTATGAAAATTATCCTTCCACCACTTGATACAATGAACCTAGAGACTTGAAGAAAGGGAAAAAATTGAACTAGATTTCGGTTTGGAGGTCTTACACGCCACTTAGGATTTGGTTCTAGTTCCAACACAATCTCATGATGATGGAAAGGTATGAGGCACATGGTGGGGAGGATGCCATTTGGCATCCATGCACCAAGTTTTGGTTTCTAGAAGAGGGAGAACACGCCTATAAGAAGATGGAACCAAAAGACCAAGAGTCTTTTTGGACTTTTGAATACAAGCATAGAGAATTTTGGTCACTCACTTTCTCCTTATTCTCTACCATTTTCTCATCACCCAAACACCATTCACACCATCTTCTATCCACTCAAGTTTTTTTTCTAAGTATTTGCAAAGATTAGGATCATCTTTCTTCAAGGGAAGCCATGAGGTAAGGAGGCACCAACCATCTCTTTTCTTATTTCTCACACACGGCCAAAAGAGAGAGAATGCTTCATTTTCCCATATGTTCTTCATGAACAAATCCACACACACACATGACCATGGGAAGGAGAATGCTTTTAGTTTTGAGATGATCTTCCACATGAGCACACACATCATATTCAAAATACATAAGGTTTTCTTCCAAGAGTGAGAATTCGAACCATCTGTTGATTAAGATGTGAGGATGAATATTTTGGGAAGGAAAGGAAGGCCACGACCTATGAGAGAACTAGGATTTTATTCTTTAGAAGTTTCAAACCTATGAGAGAACCTTGAAGATTTGGGGTTTCTCTTGTTTTGAAGAATAAACTAGATCACTCATTCACTCATGCACAGCTTAGGGTTTTGAACGGATGGATTCCTATGACCTAGTTATTACATTTTTCAAATTTACTTATTTTACTTGGACGTTGGATTTTTTTAAGTAAATTTCAACTTACACTCGGATATCCTATGTATATGTTATGTAAACTCGTTTGTTTTTTCTTTTGTACGATTGTATTTGAGGTGATGATACTCTACCATGTTATATAATCAGTTTCTTACTTGTTTGCCTACCATGTTATTGAAATGGTTTGTTTCTATTTGGTTTACGTAATGGAAATGAGATGTGATGCCACATTTAGGGTTCGAACTTGCATGCTTTAAAACTTTTTGTGAATACTTGGTGTATGACCAAATCTCTTAGAGGTTCAACTTCACGGAATACTTGCTTTGTTATATATGTTCACTTTGTTATCTGCATGTGGAAAGTGAGGTTTAACTGCTTCCTATTATATGTTCGTGTATAGTCCGTGGGTGTTCCTTTAGTTTCTCGCTGCAATTGTTGTGGTTTGGATGAGATAGAGGATTGGGATCATGTTCTAAATTCAGGAGATATAGCCAAAGAAACATGGAAGAGGGCATTGGTGGCATTAGGTGTAAATTGTAGAGAGTTTACGTGCTGAATTATTGAATATTTTATATCTAGGACCAATATATTTTAATTAGTTTATTGATATTATTATTTGTTTTAGATGAAAATATGGTTAATAGGTATAAATTCAAGTTATGATTTAAATTAGTTAATATCATGATTTATGCTTAATTTTATAACTTATGATTTAATTGGGCAATATTTCCTCACACACACTCTGTATTTTTGATATTCTATTTTTTCTTTTAATTTATTTTTGAGTGTGTTATTTTCAGGTTTTTAAATAAATAAGATTGTTGGTGAGACAAACATTGCTGAGCGGAACATGTGCAGAGGGCTATGGAATTGGGAAACATTTCTTTTTGTTGAAGCGGCTATATTCTTCTTGTGGAACCCATCAACAGTTCAAAGATCAACAAAATGCAAAAAGAAATGGACTTTTTTTATTCTCCACTACATATGCACATGAACGGACATGAATTTTCTTTTCGTCATGGGACGTGGACCCCACACCAGTTCAAGTTGTTCAACTTTCTTACTTTTCATGAAAATGGACGCATGGGAAACAATGAATTTGTTCTTTTTATGACAACTACTACATGAGGAGTTGAAGGCAAGTGGCTGGACATGTGGACATCTGCAATGCACGGTTTGACCATCATGTAGCACATAAATTAGAGATATTTGCTGGAGCATTTCCCTTTTGCTTTTGGAAGCAAGCGCACGCGAGGTTTCTTCTCAAAACCCAGCAGTTTTTTTGAAATATTTCCTTATTTTTTTAGAAGTTGTTCTGCACAATTCTCACTGACAAAAAATAGCAGCACACTGAATTAAAAAGAAAGCAAACACAACAACTTTCTAACATAGATGGAATGCAGCTGTTCTTTTCTTGGTTCACGTAAGATGCAGCAGTCCTCCATTCACGAATGCGATCTTCTCTTACTGTTGGATGGACACATGTGGCTAGGAGATTTATTTTGTTTTCTTTCCTTTTTTTTTTTTGACGCACGAAATGGCTCTAAAAGAGAGAGGGGAAAGAGTTGTACAGGGATGTTTTATTTTATTTTATTTTATTTTTTTGGGGTCAAGTAGAGTTTTGCTAAGTTTTTCTTTTAGTTCTTAGGTTTTTTGCTCAAACTTATTTTTCCTTGAATTTTTGAGAGAATTCAGGTGGGGAAAGAAGACGACAATGCAGTTGTGAGCCCCTGGCCCAACTATTGTTGCCCATCCTTCCTCCATCTATAGCCATTTTTTTCAGTTTATTTTGAGAGAGAGATGATAGCGCAATTGTAGAGCCTTTGGCCCAATTGTTTCTGACCATCCATCTTTTACATGTTCAATTTGATGTCATTTTCTTTTTGTGCATTTAAATTTATGCTATTTAATTTTATGCCATTTAATTTTCCTCTTTACACTCAAACAAATCCAACAATATGAATTTGGTTAACAACCAGTACCTTTTCATTTCCATTTCACTCTTCTATTCATTGTGCATACCACCACTTTTGTTTATAAAACTTTTCACCATTTTATACGAGTTTGAATTTAAACGCACTTTCCTTGAGGAGATGATCTAGAAATTTTATTCCTAATTATTACGCAACACCCACCTGCACTTGGGAGAGCCTTTGTGCTGCTCATTTTTGAGCGAGTTAGGGAACGAGCTTGCTTTTGGTTTTGGTGTGCCAACAAGTCATCTCAAAAGGGAGTGTTGATTGGGTTGATGTCAATTTTAATCTCTTGGAAATTATGGAAGTGGTAGTGCTTAGCTAAGATGGAAGGAAGATGTGATTCAGTGGATAGTGTATGGTTGTCCATTAAACTTTGGTTGCAATAAATGTTTGGGAAGCTTCTTAAGGTTAGGGCTATATCTCGCTTGGACCATGCTATCCTTGAGGAACTTGAGGTACCGGCTCTACTTACAAATTTTTGGCATCCTATGCAGATTTCTCGGAAGAGGCCAACAGAAAGTTGGTTCAAGTTAAATATTGATGGCTCTTGTAGAGGTAATCCGATCAGCTATGGGGGAGGTGGAGTGGTGCGGAATGATAGAGGATGAGTGGTGGCACCTTTTTCAGCAAAGTTTGATTATGGTACAAATAATGAAGCTGAGCTTCGTGCATTATTTCATGGTTTATTGCTTTGTAGTGACTTGGACATCAGGAAGTTGGAGATTGAGTGTGACTCATGTTGGTGGTATAGTGGCTAGAAAAATTTTCTTGTATAGTTTGGTACTTATGGGATTTTTGGGAAGAGCTTATTAAGGTTATTCATGACTTTGATTACACGATTACACATCAACTTATAGGGGATGAATTGTACATACGTTGGTATTGATGATTTGCCCCTCCATTTGAGAGGTTTGATTAGATTGGATTATCTTGGCTTGCCTAGCTTTAGGAAATAATGTTTGGGTGGGGTTCACCTTTGTTACTAGTGTTTAGTATTTTGTTGGTAAGGCTTAGTGGTTTATAGTTTGTTTTGTTAAGTTTTCCTCCACCATAAGTGAGGATTGTTTTCAATAAAGTTTTGGAGGTGCCGTCTTCCTTTTAAAGAAAAAAATTGACAATGTTCCATTGAACACATTTAGAAGATTCTAAGTTCATGAAAAGTTGGTGTAATGTATATTTCAATGATGATATGTTTCAGCCATGACCATGGATAATGTGTTATCAATATATGTTTGAAGTTCTAAGTAAATATTCATGTATGCCGAGTTTTGCATGTTTCGGCCATGCATAGTACATGTGAAAATATGAATGCTTTGTTCCTTATCTGTTGTTCGAATATCTTAGAATTATTGATTAACAACATGGTTGCATGTTCTCTAATATTTTCAAGCCATTACGCAAAATGTATATGGTTGCACATGATTTCATGATGTATGGTTATGTTGAGTCTCAACATGCATTAGTATGTGTCTCATGAAAATATAAGGTTTCATAATCTATGTCACATGCATTAGGTTTGTGAAATTATTTCTAAAAAGAAAAGAGTAGTTTAAAGTTTTGTCACGACCCCAAATGCTCGGATGGGGCAACGCCCTAGTGAACTCCTCTCTATCCACTGAGGAGTGATTAAAAGGGAGTAGTAATTCTTGGGTCAAGGAAGTACAATTGATGTGCCTCGAATGTTCCTAAAAGAAAATGGTTCTGGACTGGGGTTGCACCTAAAGCTAGTGGGTGTCATACAGTGAAGGCGAAAAGGTGAACTGCTACACTAAGTATGATTAAGAATAAGATGTAGTCACCTTGATTAAATTGGGCCAATGGTTGATGTAGTAACTAGCGGGGAGCACAAGGTGCATAAGAGAGCCATGAAGTATCCAATTATATGTTAAAGTCAAGATTAAAGCCTTGAGCTCAAAGACATGTTATGCTATGTTATATGAATAAGAACCCGAGCTCATGTGTATGTTTAATATTCAAGAACGAAATGACGAAAATATGTTTTTATGAAAAGTTTATGAAAGATGTTACACATTGTGTTTTCAAAAGTCAAGTGCATAAGTAGAAGTTCATGTCCATGCATTCATTTTGGTTTGCTCTCGTATGCTTATGATATATGTTGTACTTTATTTGTTTACTTACTGAAATCTCATTGTGGTAGTTACACTACCATTCCCTCACTTGGAATGGTAGAAGTTGTAATAGGTACGCTATTCTCTTAGGATTATTGGGGGGGGGGGGGATTAATGAGCTAGTAAAGGACAAGTACTGTGATGCCCCCAAATCCCCACGCACGGACATGGGGAAATCGAGACGTCCGGTTAGTGACATCACAGGTCATCACTCTATCGACGAGTGTCAAGTGTGTGTAAAAGCAACAAATGTGCAAAAGAAAATGCAGCGAATAACGAAAGTCATATAACTAAGTACCAAAATTTTTCTTGTTTAAATATAAAGGTGTTCAAACATACATAATAAAATATTACATAACACTAATATTGTTTTAAAACCAACTACAAAGCATAGACTTTAACTCAGCACTCCGGCGGAGCCGCATCCTCGGGCTCAGCCTCCTTCTCTTCCTCGAACTCTGCACCAAAATCTACGGTACCAAAAATGGTGCCGCAGGTAAGTAAAATCCAAAGACCACTAGATAAAAACATATTAACTCAAACAACATGCATGAAAGAATGCAATGTACATGTCCCATAAAACCATAATTTTTCCACGCACGCCAAAAATTCCATTTGGCCCAAAAACATAACCTTTCCAAATATCCCGCCAAAAGTTACATTTGGCCCATATCCAACTCAAACCATTAACCAATTAATTCGTATGCACCACGACCTTCAGTAGGGATCATCCGCACACCCTGGCTCCTGTGCCACACTGCAGGTAACGACCACGCGTGTGACACCTAAACGAGCGATGCCCAGTTCCGCACTCCGCGCATTCATAGCCAAGCATCCTCTAGCCCTTGCCAGCAAAGGGCCACGGAGTTGGTGCGTAGAGCGATACCCAGTTCCGTGCCCGGCGCGTTCGTAGCCAAGCATCCTCTAGCCCCTGCTCCCGTCGTTGCCCAGCGACCACTCAGGGGACATCACTCAGTATATTACGCTCCCGAATGACCAGAGGAGCTCCACCGAGATAATAACCCATCCTGGCTTGGGCTCGTGAGACACACGCACCCGAAAATCTATTTACGCCAATAAAACAAGATTTTCTCGATTTAAAATAAAATGCACATATATGCAATATGTAACGCACGCCTCATGGCACAAATAACCAAGCAATCACAAACAACCAAAACCAAGCACTCCGTCCTCAATCCATCCGACCCCCGAACTCCTCGGACTCAGTCTGGAATCAGCCAACCAACAGTAAATAATTTATTGTATGAGCAAAATATATTTAAATCTAAAAGTAGGATTTGGAAAATACTTACAGCGCTATATATTAATTTTGGATGGATCGGTGCGCAGCAAACGGTGAAGGAAAAGTAACGTAACAGTGAAATTTCACTGTGGCCGTGGGTTGTAAAATACCCACTTTTGAACGGGAACAAACCAAAGCTCGGGATTGATAGAGAATAGCCTAGGGATGTTTATGAAGCTAAGGGAAGTGGATTTTGGCCGTGGGTGGCAGCGGAAATGGTCGGAAATGGGTGGGTTAGGACGGCAAGGAGTTGGTGATGAAGTGGTGAAGAGGTGGTGGCCGAAGGTGGAGCGACGGCGGCAAATCGAGGCTAAAATCGTGCAGCTTGATGGTGACTTTCCAGCTAAACGGCGACACGGTTGGGGATGAAAGTTGGTGGGGTGGTTCACCGGAGGGAGGGAAAGATTTTGGTGGTGGTGGTGTGGGCCACGTCGCCGGCGAGCGGCGGGTTTGGGTGGCTGGACGGATAAGCGAGGGAGAGGAGAGAGAGAGAAAGAAATCGCATGGGGAGGGGCCAATGCACGGGAAGAAAGGGAGGAAAAAAAAAGAAAGAAAAAGAAAGAAAAGGGACAAAGAGAAAAGGGAAAAGAGAAAAGAAAAGATGGAGGAAAGAAATGAGGTCCAATCCCCACCTCTAGAGTTCAAAAACTGATCCAACGAAAACTATTTTAAAAACCGTAAAACGACTAAATAATTTAAACACAATATCAAATAAATTAAAAACCAATTAAAATACATTAATTTAAAATAAAAGAACCAATATGTTAATTCAATTAAAAACAACCCTTAAGTGAAAATACACGCAAAAGCGGGTCATCACAAGTACACCTTAGAAGCTCATTATCATTTTATTGTAGACATGTTAAAGGTTACTGCGCTGTGACTCAAGGAAGTTTGTGAGACCCTTAATGAATCCAATGATGGGGGACTCCACTTCATTGCAATTTAAGAAAGATATGGGTTTCGTCTCGTGGTATCTCAAGCAAGCTCGAAATTCCTCACTTGAAACCAAAAAGGTCACTGAAGAGTTAGGACTGACAGAGCTAGATCCCTGAAGGACAAGGGGAGTTTTTCTAAGTCTAACTAAAGATGGAACCTTGTTGTTGGAACACTCGATTCTGTGAAAGAATGTTTTTGGCAAGCACAAAAAGAAAACAAAAGGAGAAGGGAAAAAGAGTACATTTTGATGACAGACAAATGATGGTCCCATGTTTTTGGGAGTTTATGAGACAATTATGTTTTTTAAAAGATTTTATGAAATCTGCTATTTTGGGATTTTATGCTACGATGCCATGATATATATTTTATTCTATTTGACCTAAGTAAAATTTTCACTGTGATATATTGCATACTGCTAGATTAATAGGTGCATTGTATCATAACTATCATGTATGGGGTATGTAGCCTTGTGTTACATGTCCTAACACTTCAGTCACTATCCAATCTCAAACGGGAGCTGGGGCGTCACACGAACAAATTATAAAAATATATCAATGGAAACTATACTCAAATAGAAACAAATAATATGGAGGAAGTTTCATGAGAATCGACTTACAATGATTTCGAAAAAATAAAGCAAGAACAGGCAAAAAAATTGCTAGAAACTTCCACTTGAGTTCTCTTCAAGTAAGTCAAAGAAAAGTGATAAAAGGGTGAAGGGGCTACAATGGAAGACCTATATTAGAGGAGAGGGCTGATGGGGGATGGGTGAATGATCACTTGATGGGGAGTTTGTAGCCAAAACAATGGACAAAACCATAGGCAACTCAACAAAGTGGGGTGGTGGTATTGGGTGGCTGTTTGGACTCCTATACATGTGCTATTATGGATGACATGTCAGCCATAGGACAACCTAGGGAGGTGGGGGACACTTTCTCAAGAAGCTTTGGATGAGTGATCCTTTTTTATGGGCCTAAATGAGCCTTAACTAAAAGGGCCTCGCTTTAGGATTTAAATAGGGTTTGGTTTAGGGGATGATTGGGGGAATGTGATGAGATGAAAGTTTTGTGAATAGTAGTAAGATAATTTATGAATAGTATTGAGATAGTTTGAGTTGAGTATTTATTGAGTTTTGGAAAATGAGAGAGAAACAATTGAATAAAAAATATTATAAATCTAAAAAATTGTTAAAACATAATTTTTTAATAATATTTTTGTTTTGCGATTTGAAAAAGTTGAATTATTTTTTATTTAGAAGTTTGAGAAATTTGTAATGATTAGTTTGAATGCGTTTGTGTTTAAATGATTTTTGGGAAGGAAATGAGATGACATGAGACGGCATGAGATGACAGGAGATGGAAATTATTTGCAAGCATCCCTGTTCTGTTTCTAGCAAGCCAAATTCTAATTTTTCTTAGCCTATTGAAATTACCAAGATATAAAGGAATAAACGAGGGTATAATAGCATGTATTTGAGTGGTTAATAGTGTTTGGAAGCAATTTAATCAAATGATTAATCCACTAAGCTAAAACAGGCCATTTAGGGTTTGGGGAAACAATTTAGGGTTTTGACTTCCATCATGGTTTTAGGGTGTCAATTGAGTCTCAAAAGTTTGGAGTTTCACTAGGGTTGAAACCCTCTTTTGTTTGGTCACAAAGTGTTTGGTTGGATGGAATAGTTTTTGGCTTAGGTGGCGTGATCATAATGCTTAATTTTCCTTCAATTCCTTCACATTTTCATCTCATGGTTCCTCTTAGTGCCAAATATCTGTCTTATGTTATTCATCAAGTATGGTTAAGATCTTGCCGAGTGTACACTAAAAACTCTCCAAGGATATTTTGGACAAAAATCGATCAGGGATTTGATAATTGTCTGAACCGGGTGCCACATGGCGCAATCTTGGGTGTTACTATTCACCTAAACATGGCAAAAATAAACATTTTACAATAAAATCTTAAATAATCATATGTGTCTAGTGGTTGAATTTGTTTCGTAAAATTCAACTCCTAAGTGCCTCAATTAAATCAAAGGCATTTCCAAGCACTTTTCATCCGAAAAATGAAAAACATATTATTGCACTGTAAAATTATTAGTATTCATCTCAAACTAATGATGCAATTCATTTCTCAATCTTATACTTCTAAGTACCTCAGATAATTTAAATGACACTTCTATCACCATAGCGAGTAGAAACTAACTATGATGACAGACTAAAACCTAAATAGTCACTCGATCCATGAAATCTTTCTTGGGATTTCATGACACTCCTAAGGTCTAAAGAAATTTATTGACTAAATTTTTCGCAAGCTATTACATTGCACTAGGGCAAGCAAAGAGTAAAGGGGAAGTGCTTGCCCATGGGGTAGAAAGGTTCACGCTCAAGGCAAAAATGAGCATTGGTACCTGAAGCATGCAAAGAGGGCTTGCTCTGGGGTGAGCTTTGGTGCCATTGTTCCTCAGTAATGAGTCCATGAGGATCCGCAATGCCAAGAGTGCCAGCCAGTTAGCGACACCCCAAACCTTACTCTTGGTTGGGCGCATATTCTTAGGAAATGAGCATAAGCCAATTGAAGTAAATTACAGTGCAATAGGTAAATGGATTAGTCAGAGAGCAATACTTGATGTACCAGATATTTGTACCAGTTAGAAAATTTAACCTTCAATATTAATATCCATATGTCATCATCACTCTACTCATATGAAACTCGTGGTAACATGCCGTAGGAATGGCGCGAGGACTCCTCAACCTATCCGTGATTAACGATACAGTGAGACTCAATACTTAGAAATTGCATCATCATCATCAAATCATAATATTCAAACTCATCATCTCAAAATCACAACGTAAAGGTAATCGATAAACATAATGAAGAAAAATGTATTTTTATGTAAGGAGGTGAGTTGTAGTACCTAAACTACCTGAACAGTAGTTTTAATGTTACAATAGTGATGGTGTTGATCCTTCCGTCGCAAGCCTTGAAGTCCCTTGCTTTGTTGAAAACTCTGACCAAAAGAGAGAATACACACTTTTTGATCTCAAGAGTGAGATTTTGGTTTTTGTCCAATGCCTTTTATACCTTGGGACCGTCACTCCTAGATTTGATGTTTGTTTGACTTTAGACATGCTCAAATGATAGACCTTCGATCTTAGTTGTCCATTTGCCCTTTGGCCTTGAAGGGTTGTAGAGATTGATTGGGACAAAGTGTGCATGTCCTTTGCAGTTTTCCTTGGGTCAAATCCAGCAGACCTTCCCCTAATAAGCGTCTCCAACTTCGCTCTAGACCACAGCTCTGAGTTCAGAAAAGATGGCCTGTAGATATGTAATTTTTCTTTTCTACAGGTTCACTTTAGACGTGTAACACCCCGCCTAAAAAGTTCTTTAGGCCTTGACCTTAGTAACATTAATCCTAGTTAATTAGGAGTTGGGCAATTTGAGAATAAGAAAATTTTGGATACTTGAATTGGAAAAAGGGCCGTACACTTTGCGCTTAGTAGAATTATTAGAAGATTCTAGCGCAATATTGATTTTGAGAAAAATGAAGATTTTTGCAGCTTGATTGGTTTATTATTTTTATTTTGGAGATTTTAGTGTTTATTAATTTTGATATAACATGCCAAGAGGCCGATGGAAGACTAACATACGTCATATTGGAGGGTTGCCACATTAATGAGTTAAGTAATTTGGATTAAATATTTGATTGAATTGGAGAAGGCCCAAATAGTGGCTTACTAAGGGCCCAAGATTTCTGGGCATCTTTGCTTAGGTGAAACACTAAGAATTTACAGCCCTAATGCACTGAGGATGTGATGGGCTAAGGATAAGATGTTAAAAAGCCTTAGGGTCCAGTTGGGAGATATGGAAGTTTTAAACCTTTCTTGGAAGATACTATAACATAGGCCTAATGTAATGGACATAAAACTATTGGGCCTAACCTAGTAAGAGTGAAGACCTTACGCCCAACTCGAAAGACATAAGATTTTAGGCCTCACTTATTGGACATAAGACTTTGGGCCTAACTTAGTAAGCATAAGGCCATTAGGCCTAACTTAGTAAGATTCAAGACTTTGGCCCAATTGAGGAAAGACCCAAAGATTAGGGCCCAACCTAGTGGGACTTTGAGGACATAGATAGTCCCCACAAATTTGGACATAAGGTCCATATAATAACCCACTCCAAAGCGAGCAATGCTACATGCAGTCCCCATTTGGGGACTGCAATGTAGTTATAGGCAATTTTATCTTTAAAATTTTTCAAAATTATTAAAATATCCCTCCTAAAATGATATTTTTCTCTTTTAATAAAGGGTATACACATACAATCCCCACTTGAGGACTGCAAATAGAATTTTTCCTCCAAAGGCTACAACCGAGACTTGCACAAATGGCCCAACAAAAGCCCAACCCATTAAGGCCAAAGTCATGTATTTTATTTCATTCTTCCAATTGAAGCCTGCATGCACCACACCATTGCTTTTCCTAAGAAGTTCCACATGCCCCTAAGGTTCCCACTTGACCATAATTAAGTTTCTAACTTGAGTTAAGGGCATTAATCAATTTACACATGATTAGTGACCTCTAAACCATGTTTTAAGCTTAATTTTTTCTTCAAATCTTTTCCCACATTTTTTATTTGAAATTTATTGATTTTATTATTTATTTTCATTAGTCTTATACTAATTTAGAAGTCTAATCTTGACCCAACACATGTCAATAGAAGCAAAGCCATGTCAATGCTCAAGTTACCACCAATCAACACCTAGGTGCACCTTCATATGCATTGCACTAAATCACTTCCTAGCCCACGCCACATATAGCATTTTCTCAAGGAAAATTTTGTGATTTACACCTCACCTTAACCCTCCTAATTCAGCTCTATCATTGGACGAACTGACTCCAAGAAACCAAGCCAAGAAATCCAACTAATTCCATTACAAGCCTAGTTGAAACCAAACCTTTCAATTGAATTTTCTGCACCTATTTTGGTCACTACCCCACACCACCCCCTCGTCTTTTGCCCCTTGGAAGTGCTTCAAAGCACTCAAGTGATAACTTACCCAATTACCTCCCCAAGGCAGCCCAACTAATTGGCTCAAATAGAGGCACTCACTTGAAATCACTTGGTTGAACCATCACCCATTTCACCCCTTTCTTTTTCTGCCCAAGCATGATCACTTGACAGCCACTCATGCCTCTCTCTTCCTCAACTGAGAAAGCCTTCAAATTATGTTCATAATTTCCCCAAATCAGACCAAGAGGATGGGACAAAAGAGGATAAAAAATCTAGATAGCTTTGAAGGAAACCCAAAATCGTAGGCTATGACTTGCTTGTCTTGTGAACTTTTGTTTCGAAAATCTGAATCATGTAGGCCTTGCACCTATTTACGTCTTATAGCTCTCTTCCATGATGAAATTTTGACACTTTAGACCATTATTGAACTGAACCAAGTGACATCACCCTTGGCATTTTGCACTCAAGCACTCCACCTCCCACCAACTACTCCTATTCACTTCCTTGGAGCCAAAACCAACATTTCCCTCCCCTCTTGAAGCCTATAAATACCTCCCTCACTTCCTTATTTCTCCACACCTCTCCTCCAAGCCTTGTCTTGATTCTTGAGAGCATTTCTCCCCCCTAGTGAGCAATAGATTAAACCAAGGGAAGTTCTTGAGAGTTCTTGAGTGAAGTTATTTCGGGAGTTTTAAGGGCCACGATTTCTATAAGTAATCTTGACATATCTTTTGTTAAGTATTAGAATGACATGTTAGGCTTTAATTTATGGAATGAGAATGAGGTTTTGATTGATTTTAATTAAGGTTTAGCATGATAATGTCAAAACATCAAATTCGATTCCAGGTCAGATTTGATGTTTTGATGAAATAAATTACGTTGGGTCAAATTTGTAGCCATGGAACGACTTGATATGATTTTATATGATTCATTAATATCTTGGAATGAATTTTTAAGGCCTAATTTTGAGTTGGAAGCATGCCATAATAGGATTTAATTCTATCTTGTGTTGAACATCTGGATGCATCGATTTTGATTAGTTTATGCTTAACTTATAGAGCTTTGATTATTTTACCTAAGCATGAATAATGTGCATTTAGAAAATAATTTTGATTGAGATAAGAATGTAAATGCATGATTTAACTAAGTTTGAAACATCTTTGGGTAAGGAAAGCTAGAAATATCATGCATATGCTTAATGGGTCGTTTAGTGAGGATTAAGGTCTTAAAGCCATGTTTAAGTGTTGGGATGAACTTGTATGACCTGATGCCTTAGTCTTAATTATCCTTAAGGTTATAATTCTATTATAACTTGATGAATTTGAGTACACATGCATCCATAGAGGTTGAATAATTGAAATCACGCCTTAATGCAATGCATGGCATAGGTTGAGTGTGATTAGCATAGTTGCACTTTGATTTTTGAAATTCTAAGGTTATTTATGGATGTAGAACATAAAAAATATAGGTTTTGTGAGGTTTGGTAAAACTCTTGGGGCCCAATAGCAAATAGTGAAAATTTAGGGCCTCGGTGAAATTTTGCTAAGTATAGGGGTAGTTTTGGAAATACAAGTTCTTGAACCCTTTTGATTATGAACTTCTTTCTCACTTATGCAATTCCTAACTTAGAACACAACTCTTATTATAGTCGCACCAATTTTCTAAGCACCCGACAAGTTTGTAAGTTAGCTTCTAACTTACTCTTAGATCATATGATACATCATCGAGCATTTTTTTTTTTTAATCACCAAAGAAACATAGTTTTATTCATCAAAACATCAATTACATCAAAGCATCATGACTAATAACTTGAGAAACAAACTCAGGAAAAGAATGCCACCAAATTACAAGATCATCTATATGCCATGAATGTCTAGCTAAACAATGAGCCACAGCATTGGCCATCCGACCCTTATGCTTAATAGAAACTTTAGGAAATCTTTGCAAGAGCCTTTTGATCTCAAAGACCAAGTTCCCCCATATAGACTCCTGATTTGTAGCAAGACTTTGTACCACCAAAAGGGAATCTAGTTCCACCTCGAGCTCAGCAATTTCCAGAGGTAAGCAAATTTGAAGGCCTCTTAACACAGCCAGAAATTCAATCTCCATTGGATCTGTTACTTCATGTTCTGGTTTACTAGCTGTGAAGATCACATGTCCCTTCTCATCTCTTAGAACCATTCCTACTCCCGAGCTGCACTGGTCCTGAAAGATAGCACCATCAGTATTAAGCTTCAAGGCCCCTACCTGTGGAGCTGTCCAATTGCACACAGGCTTTAATCCCTTTCTCTGCTCTGCTATGGCTGATTTCTGTTCTTGCTGAAGTGAAAAAGCTTGATCCATAACTTGCTGAGGAGACCATCTTTGCTGCTCAAAAAGAAGTTTATTCCTTCTGTGCCATAACCCCCATGTGCATAATGCCATTTGTTCCATCTCCTTTTCCTTTTTGCTTAATGCCAACTGAAGCATAATCTGGACAAAATCCAATAATCCTGAAGCATTCTGCAGGAACCTGAGCTGATCCAACAATGCATCTTTAAAGGTCACACAATTAAGCAAAGCATGATTTGTATCTTCTTCTTCCAGTCTACACCATGGACACATAGCATCTGTCACCACCTTTTTAACTAGCAGATTCTTTAAAGAAGGTAAACCTTCTTTACAAACCCCCCATACAAAAATTTTCACTCGAGTAGGAACTTGCATTTTCCATATTTTCCTCTACATGGTTGTCTAATCTTCTCGAAATGATACCTCTCCTTCTTGATTACTGGCAGCATCAGCCAAGAATAGTCTATAAGCACTTCTGACACTAAACTGACCACTCTTCTCATGTTCCCATACCAACTCATCAGGCCTACTAATAGAGGTTAACACCATATGCAACACTTCTTCAGCTTCCCTTGGAGGTAAACATCTTCTAAACTTTTCCACATCCCAACTTCGAGTTTTGTCATCAATTAATTCAGAAACCTTCCAGTTTAATTGGGACTGAGTAGTGGAACCCGAGACAGGCACCAGTTTATGGTTTGGTAACCAAAAGTCAGACCATATATTAATGGTCTTACCATCTCCAACCCTCCACTTACAACCTTTCAGGAGCTGATGCTTAGCTTCCCATATACCCCTCCACACAAAAGAAGGATTTGCTCCTAGTTTGGCCTCTTTAAAACTTGTTGAATGAAAATATCTAGCTTTATATAATTGATGTAGCAGCAGACTTTCTTCTTTAAGGATATGCCAACTCTGCTTTGCAAGAAGGGCCAAGTTAAAGGTCCTTAAATCCTTAAAACCCATCCCTCCATGCAACTTGGACTTACACATTTTCCTCCAACTAACCCAACTGATTTTATTTTCCTCTTTTCTCTGCCCCCACCAAAATCTAGCTATCAAACTTTCCAACTTTGAACACAAAGAGGCAGGTAATTTAAAGCAACTCATGGTGTAAGTTGGAATTGAGAGGGCTACTACCTTTATAAGTACTTCTTTACCCCCTTGAGATAACAATTTTTCCTTCCACCCTTGTAATTTAGTCCACACCCTATTTTGCAGCCCAGAAAAAGCTTGATGCTTTCCTCTACCCACCATTGGAGGCAATCCCAAATACTTATCATAATTTTGCTGCTGTTGAACACCCCAGAACTGCATAATCTCAGCTTTAGTAGTAGAGGAGACATTCTTGCTAAAAACCATAGAAGTTTTGTCTTTGTTCACCACTTGTCCTGAAGCTTTTTCATAAACCTCCAATAAATGAAGAATATTTCTATTAGTTTGTGCTGTGGCCCTGCAAAATAACACACTGTCATCTGCAAACATAAGGTGATTAATCTTTGGAGCACCTCTGCATACACAGATCCCTTCCACTACATCTTTGACATCATCGAGCATTTGATTACTTGTTTACATGACATATGAAATTCTCACCAATTTAGTGTATTGCATCTATAAAATGTTATTTTTACATGAAAGCTTGCTACACATGCACATGTCATGAAATACATTTTTTAGGTATAGCATGAAAATGAAATTTGTCATGACCCCAAAGGTTAGGATGGGGAATTATCCTAGTGGAACTCCTATATCCACTCTGGAGTGAGTAAAAATGGAGTGGCAATCCCTAGGTTGATAAAGAATCATCAATAGGCTTTGAATGGATTCTTTATAAAGAATGCCGGAGCGAAATTGTATATGGCACCTAATGTTGGTGGGTGCATACATTATGATGAAATGTTATGACAATGATATGTTATGATGAAATGATACCAATGCATTGAGAATGATGTCTGCAGACAAAGACGTAGTGTCAACTTGAGTTGTGCTCCGGTAACCGACAGGTGCTCACAATTCATATGAGAAACTGTGTTGCTACCATACATATGTCAATGATGGCTTTAATAACGATGACATGTTATATTTTTTAAAGCAATGAGGTATGAAATGTTCTCTAATATGATGATTTTGAAATGAGAAAGTGAAAAATGTTCTTTGAAAGAAATGTGCATTAAAGTTTTTATGAGAAATGTTGAGGAACCTGGATGGGAGACAAATACAGATTTCTTTTGCATATCATTGCATGCATCTCATGTTTACCATTAATCATTCATATCTTATCTTTGTGAAAATTCGTTGTTTAATTTACTGAGATTTCAAATAAATCTCACCCTTGTGACCCACTATCATTCCAGCCAAAATGATAGAAGTTATGTCAGGACCTGTAGTGGACGAACAGGATGGACTGCTGGACACAGATGGTTAAAGAGGAATTGAACCTTGAGCGAAGACTAGATGTAATTTTGATGCGCATTAAGCATTGACTCTTCATACTTCAAAGCATACGAAAGAGTTGATCTAATCATTGAACTTGGCTTAAATATTTTGTATTAAGGAAATGCTATCCTTAAGTTTGAACTTATGGTTATTAATATTATTGGGATGTTAAGTTTATTTTGGCATAAATTTTTATAAGTCACCCTATTTTCTGCTGTGATTATTGCATACTGCTAGTTGCATACCATGATGCATTGTATATTAACTGTCATGAACAGGGGTTTGTAACCTTGTGTTGCATGTTCAGATGCTACAAGTTTCCTTTCCATCCCAAGTGAAGGGTTGGGGGTGCCACAGGGTGGTATAAGAGCAATTACATCTCTGGATAAAACCACATGTCCTTAGGAATGTTTTGCATTAATGTAGGTTTGAATCTTTAGTTTGAATTGAATCTTGAAGATTGGAGCTAAGTTCGATACGTGTACATCTTAGGAGTTGGATGATTAAGGACAAATGGAGTGTGAAAGGTGGGAAAGGAATACTGAAGGCTCTAGTGTTGGCAGGGAGCAAGATCCCCTATCGGGTGAAGGACGTGCTTTGGCACATTCGATTTACCAAATGATAGAAACAATGAAGCAACAATAGGAGATTCTTCTTAGGTAAAACCAACAATAGTAGCAACACCTAGTAGAAAGGGAAGAAAGAGCTGAGATTAGGGGCTGTGCATACAAGAAATTCTTGATATACAGATATCCAAACTTCTTAGGAACAAAAGGACCCCTAGGAGTGAATAAATGGTTACTAGATCTCAAAAGAACCTTCGAGATCAGCAGCTATGCTAAAAAGCAAAAAGTATAGTACACTGGTCATCTATTACAAGGAGAAACAGGGATTTGGTGGGATACCAAGAGACAATAGCCGGTGTGAGAGCTTAGTAGCATGGCTACTTTAACCTTGGGATAGATTCAAGGATGCGTTTGACAATCGATTCTTTCTGGAATTCGTTAAGTAGCAAAAAGTACAAGAGTTTGCAACCTTGGTGCAAGGAAGCCTAACGATTGAGCAATATGCGGCTAATGTGATATCCCAAACTTTGCTAAGTCTTCGATTGTATTTTTATCAGCAGTTTATGTATAGTTATTGGGACATGCAAGGTGATGGAGGATACCTAGAGATATTTATTTGGATATGGGAGCATTAGGCATGGAAGTCCACAAGAAAGGCCCTTAAGCCTTATAGAAGATTTCGGCCACTAAGGGCCACCCTAATTAGGATTTTGGCATGGGAGGTGTCTACTTGGAAGAGGAAAAAGCTTTTAGTATTCCTTAGAAATTCCCATCATTAGGAACCTAGGGAAGAGGCACCTTGGTTGGCACATTGGTGCCACTTGACAAACATACTTGAAGGTTTCTAGAAGAAGCTAAAGAGATGAAAACGGATGTAGGGTTCAACACACACCTAGGGTACACACCCATTTCACCAACCCACATGCCACATGTCTCACATGCACACCTCACATCTATATCCATTGAACTTGGATGTAAGCATGGTTGAGAAAATGAGGGGACATGATTTCGGTAACCACATGTGATAACCTGAGCTTGGCTAAGCATGGTTCATAGGTTATTTTATGGGCTTTAGTATTTTTATTTAAAGGGAAGACCTTAGAATTTAGTTTGTGCAACATGACCCCAAGTGAAGCTAGCCCTAGAAAGCCTCATAAATTTTGGTCCCTATTAGGAAACCTAATCCCAATGGCCCAAAGCCCATGACCCAAACCCTTGCCAATAGTGCCGTGTGTCATACATGTGAGGCACTATATATCTAGTCATGATAGTGGACAAAGGGGGAGAGAGAGAGAGAGAGAAGTGTGGGGAAGCCAAGTGATGGCTTGCATGCCTACAACTCATCTTTTGTCTAAAATTTGAGTTCCAAGGTAGATGCTCTTGGAAATGGAGCTTAGGGAAGACAATAGAGGATTTTCCAAGTGATTTGCATGGGGAAACCAAAGGGAAAGAAAGGGATTTCAAAAATTTGGCCCACATTCAAAATATCTTCAGTTTTTGCCATGTGTCAACCATGCAATGAGCTTCTAGAAGAAAAGGTGAAGAGCAAATGCACAAAAATTACTCTTGTAACCCTAGGGTTTCGGCCACCACATTGCCACATGTCATGTTTTGAATTTTTTGAGAAGAATAAGGAAGTGGGAGAGCTACCTAGGGAACATGCATAGGAAGAAAAAGCTTCTTGCTTAGGGAAATGGAAAAGACATGCATGGAAAAAAGGAAAAGACATGCACAGGAAAAAGGAAAAGACACATGGGAAAAAGGAAGAGGTATATAGAAAAAAGGAAAAGACACATAGGAAAAGGGAAAGATGCATGGGGAACACACACCCATATCCCACACGCCACTTGCCACTTGGCAAGCATGCACAAGTCTACAAGGATCAAGCATAAGGTTAAGACTTATCAAATGGCAAATTTGTCTTGGAGATTCATTGAATCTGGACCATTTGGAGGGACATGCCCAAGGAGCCTCTTAAAATTTCAAATTTTGGCAAGAGTACCACGCCACTTGTCCCACATGCATCAGCAAGTGCCACTTGTTCCACATGCACCTATTACACCACTTGTCCTTCATGCAAAGGGTTAGTAGAAACTAATGGGATTTTGTTGGAGAGCTCTATTGAAAGGGCAAGGAGCTACCCGCCCAGGGGCTTTCCCTTTTGCTATTTTCGAAATTTTCATGCTCTCACCCTCTTCACACTCTCTTACATGACTACTTGGAGATTTTCTCAACTTTCTCACATATTCTTTCCAACCAAACAAGGGAAGCTTTACTCAAGGAGGGATTTGCGACATTAGCAAGGAGGAGACACGGTGAGGACTCGATTTTCCTTGATTTTCTTCTCACACAACACATTTTCAACTCAAAGAAGAGATGGGGATCTCTAAAGGGTTTGAACATGGTGAAGCATACATGATTTCAACACTTATTCATGGGAAACCAACTAGGGTTTCCTAGAAATGGTCTAAGCTGAATGGTTGAGGGCACAAATCCTCCATGTATTCGGCCAACCACTTGCCTTTTCACTCTATTTCAAAATATGAATAAGAACACGAGGAAAACAAGGGGTTTCTTAACTCAAAACTCTAGGGGCCGAATGCTCTAGTTTTGTTTGAACCCTAGTGGTAGCCCTAGAAACCCCACACACTCAAGAATCACAGATTAGGGTTTTTGGAACCCTCATTCTAACTAGTTACACTTTAATTTATAGCTTGCTATTCGTTTCTTTATGTGGAGTTTTGTAAGTATACACTCAACTTGATCTTGGTTAACACTTGCATATATTTGTGTAAATCCTTTTATTGCTTGAATACTCTTATATGAACTTGGAATATGGAAGGATTGGTATGATTCGGTTCATGATAGAAATGGCAAGAATGTTCTTTGCATGTTTCGGTTTTAAGGAAAACAATGGTGTTAATTTATGATACTTGATGATTTTGCTATACAAAGTGTTAGAGGTTTCGGATCTTAATCAAATGCTATGATTTCATGCTTTGCTCCGTTATGCTTTAATTTCTAAGTAATATGTTTAAAGTTTGGAGCATGATTAAGTGATGATTTTTCATGTTTTTGCACCTATATGTTTTGGCCAAGGCTTAATTTCATTGTTCCTTGTATGTATTTTGATATCCCATGTGTTCTAAGTTATCATACCGTGAATCAAACATGTTATGCTTGGTTATTTCATGCATGGCATTTCTTGCGTCATATGTCAAGTATAAGAACGTATGTCTTAAGCCTCATGTCACATGCATTTGGGAGAAGTGTTTTCAAAAGAGTTTTCAAGGAAAAGAGTCAAGAAGTTTTATCACAACCCCAAATGCTAGGATGAGGGATTGTCCCAGTGGAACTCCCTTTCCACTCTGGAACGTTTAAGGTCGAGTGGAGGCCCCTGGGTAGATCAAGTATAGTCAACGGGTCTCGAATGATTCCTATGGATGGATACCGAAGTGAGGTAGCATTTAACGCTAGTGGTTGCCATACAGTGAAGGCAAAGTAAGTGAACTGGCATAAAAGAAAATGTTTATGAAAAGAACCCGGTTGATGTGGTAACTAGCAAGAACACATAGGGCATAGGGGAGCCATGATGTATCCATGTGTTATAAGAACATGGAAATGCGCCTACATGATATGAAAAGGATCACATGATGTGAATCATGAGATATGGTATGAAAATGATCACATGATGTGAATTAGGCAATATGATATGAAAAGGATCACATGATTGGAATAATGTGATATGATATGTTCTAGATCACATGATTAACCAAGATATGAATGATGACAAAAGTATGTTTTTTCAAAAAGTTAAAAAATTCTTTTACATATCTTTTGAAAAAGGTTAAGTGCATAAGTCAAGTCTTCAGTCACGTCATGTGTCAAGTACATGTGCATGCATACATTCGATGATTTGCCACTTGTATGCTTATATTAATCACTGTATGTTGTGTGCTTACTTACTAAGATTACTTAAGACCTCATTGTGGTAGTTTCCACTACCCTTCCCCACTCGGAATTGTAGAAGTTGTAACAGGACCAGGAGTAGCGAGTCAGGATGATGATGAAGGCTAAGTGCTCGATTTAGAGAATTAACAGATTTAATCATGACCTATTTGGAGATAGCTGAGATTAGAAGGATGCCTTAATGATTTTCTTTGTCATGGCCTTTTTAGACAAAACTTGTTATGATGTAACGAGAAGCTTGATACTCTATTTCTGAGAAGTACGATTTAAGCTATGAATGAAGTTGGGATATTAGTTTTATTCTAGTACAAAATTTTAACAGATGACCTTTTCCATTGCAATTTATTTCATACTGCTAAAGACATTCTAGGAGCATGCATATAACTGTCATGTACAAGGGGTATGCAGCCTTGCGTTGCATGTCCAGACACTTCAGTCATCATTTAATCCCAAGCGGGGACTAGTTGTGTCATAGCTTAGTTTATTGAACTAGGAAGGTTCGCTCCACACTTGATCGCCATTGAAAAAATGTAGGCTTAAAAGTTTTAAGGTGGACTGCAACCCCAGATTCATAGTTATTGTAATAGCCTACTAGAAACTCAATGGTGAAATTTCTATATACTTTAGGAACCTTGTGAAAATCCTATAAGTTTTCACGAATTGACTAATCGCACATGTTTTAGTCTATTAATATAGTCAATGTTATCACTTACTATGGTGCCAAAAATGCGATTTGTGTTATTTGAAATAGTTAGAAGTGTTAAAATACATTATGTTCTGCACCACTAGACTCAGTAGATTATTTAGGATTCGATGGCACAATAACTCATTTTCATAATTTCGGATGAAACGCATATTCGAAACTGTGAAATTATTTTTAGGGGCACTTCGCGGTTGAGTTTTGGAAAATGATTTTCACTGTAGGTTAATATGAATATTTAGGATTTTTCAATACTAAGTTTATTGTGCATTTGGTCGGAGTGAATAGTAACTTCGATAAGTGTACTAAGTGCAGTATTTTCAAAATCACAGTGTGGAATTGATCGGTACAAAACTGCAAGTGCACAGTATTGTAGTTTTATAGTAAAGTGATAAGAAGAGTATCGTTCTCAGGTATTGATAACTTACTTTTGATAAATATCGAAATTATACTAATCTTAATTTTATCTAAAGAAGTCACTAAAATTTTTGTAATTGCACTTTAAAATAAAATCAATTAGAAGAAAAATACGCAAAGGAAAATAAAAATGATGTTCGAAGATCAAATTAATGGGAAATAAAACTTCTAGGAAATCGATTTCACCTAATTCCTCACTATGCTTTACTCGTCTAAATAATTTAATTTAATTCTTTTTGTTTATTAGCAAATCTCTAATTCATCCAAAAGCCTCTTTCGATAGTCAATTGGAAATTATTCTTATTTATTATTTTACACAAGAGTATGCAAATTAATAAAGCAAGAAAGCAATAAGACTAATGATTTAAATACTACATAGGTTCATACAAGTCTTTCAATCTCTATATTTACCTATGCCGAAATATTCAAGATCTATCCTATAATTCCTTATTTCAATAGCAAATCACAAGATTAAAATTATCTAATTAATAGCCAGTTAATTAGACGCAATAAACTCAGAATACATCAGATAAATAAAGAAAGAATTACTTTAAATTAACATAAAAAATCAGGTATAATTTGGAACTAAATTACATCGTTTTCCTAGAATAAATAAAATTAAATTCATGCTAAAAATTAAATTTAATATAAATAAATTCACCATAATTTTTTTAAGAATAATAAAAAAAAAAATACTAAAAAATGCTCCTCTCTCAGTCTGCAATCTCCTCCTCCAAGTCGCAGCTTCCTGTTCCAACGAAAGCAAACAAATTCAGAACTCCTCTCCGTGCGTGCGTCCTCCCAGAGCCAAGCCGAAAAAAACAATTTTTTTTTTTTTTTTTGTTTTTTATCGTATTTTGTGCTCCAATAAAACCACTTCTCCATCTTTCACCCATTGACTAAGTCAAAATCAATAGACCTTTAATTTAGCAAGTGATAATTACGAAGGGTCTAACTTTTAGATTCATAGATAGGTAGAAATCTAAGCCGGCCTCCAACGTCCTTTTGTCTTTTTTGAATTTGATACTTTCTTTTATTTATTTTTTTAACCCTTTCTCATGTGATGGTAGACACCAATAGAGTATATATAAATCACTTCTCTTTGCCGATTTCTCTTCTTTTTAAATTTAGAAATCTTCTTTTATTTTTAACATATTCAAAAATTTAACTTGATCTTTATTCCCAAATAGTACTGATGATCAACTCTTATATTCAAATAAATCTTCATTTAAATCTGAGTCCTTAGACGATAAACTTCTAAAATTTGGATCTTCATTTTTCTTCAAACTTGAAATAAAATTTAAATAATAACAATGAAGCCTAAAATCAACAAAAATAAATAAAATTAGAATAAATTTTAAAGTTAAGAGATGATAAAATATATTAAATTATGCAAGTTATCAGGAATGTCCAAATTAGGTTAGAGAATTTTTATTGGGATACTTGGCAAAATCTTAACCACACTTAGTGAATAGTATTAGACACTTGGCACAAAGAGGAACCATTAGATGGATTTGTAAAGGAAATCAAGGTGTAAGATCATGCCACCTAAGCAAAATCTTTTTTTTCATCTGATCAACCAAATTGAGCCAAATCAAAGAGGGTTTTAATCATAATGAAACCCTAAGTGGTTGGAATCCAATTAAAATTCCAAAATCTTGGTTAAAACTGAAACCCTAAACGGTTTCCCCAAACCCTAAAGTTGGCCTTCAAACCCTTTTTGATCCAATTTCTAGCATTGTGTTTAATTATTTGATTAAATCACTTACACATGCTATTAATTTCTTAAATTCTTGGTATGACATCATTATTCAACCTTTTAAACTTCGGAAATTTGATTGGGCCAAGAAAAATTGAATTTGGACTTGATAGCATCTCAAAACCTAACCAAACCCCCTTTAAACCTCAAATTGAAGTCCACTTGGTTAAGGCTCACCAAGGCCCACGAATTTGGCCACTTTGGAAAAGCTTCTTGTAGAAGTTTCCTCCCCCACATGGCAGACCCCTTTGCTGCACCCAATAGTGCCTTGATGTGAATGAGAAATCCACCTCATCAACCTCCATACCTCACAGCTTTTGCAGGCAGTCCTTTGCCCCTCACTATTCTCCACTTTATGTCACATAGCCACCTCCAATCAAGGGTTATTCAAGACCATATCTCTCCCTTCCAGAATTATAAAGTCATGCAAGAAACATTTATTTCCCTTTCATCACTTCTTCACTCCGTTCTTAGAGAGAAACCTAAAAGAGCTCTCTCGGGCAGATTTCTGGATTTTTTTGAATGAGCTTTTCGACCATTTGTAAGTATTTTCACAAGATGAATTCCTCATAAAAGTTGTTCATATTTGAGTTTAGTTTCCTTATATATATTATTCATCTCATTCCATGGTAATTTTATTGGTCAAAAGTATTTTTAACCATGGAAATGTCATTCTGGGCTTAAAACTGGAGAGTATGTTATCTTTTGGAGTTTTTGACCAAGCTAATGGACATATCTTGGTCCGAAAATTTTATGGAGTGTTTTTAGCATATTTTTATGAGTTTACATTGAGGTTTTGTTGCATGAATAAAGCTTTTCAAGATAGATTTTCTTAGATCTAGAAACTTGAAAACTTGAAGTGGAAAAACAGTTTTTGTTTGGAGAAAGTTTGAATATTTCGTGGTTTGATCTTACTCTAAAGGTTTTTATATTTTTATATGATGATCCTAAGTCTCTTATTTTCATGTTAGGATGTTATTTTAAAGATATTTAGTATTATTTTTAAAGATATGATTTTTCTATGCAAGAGGATTTCAGTTAGGCCTAAGATTTGATGTTTTTGGGTTAGATCCATGTTTTATTGAATTTTAGCCATGTGATTTTAAGTTTGATGACTTAATATTCTTTAGGACACATTTTTAAACCATGTGACGTTTTAGTTCGAAGATCTCATCTTTTTAAAACATTGATGAAGAGATTGATCAAAGCTAATTAAGAAAAACGTTTATGTTTTTGAACTAAATGTAAAACGAAAAACTCCAAGTGTTATTTTGTGATTTTGGTGACTTTAGTTTGATGATTTAAAATATGGTTGATCTTAGGATGATGTTACGAATATGTAGAAGTAAGATTCGATTTTTTGGAATTTTTGGAGATGTTTTGATTTAGGGTCAAAGCTTGTGATTCAAGTGTTTGGATCTTTTTACAAAAAATTTTGGGATGGATGATTAGATTTTTCTAAATGGATGTTTTAAGTATGATTTTAAACTTAGGATAGGAAGATCTTTGTTACAAAAGTTTGGTTTAAGCATAAGTTTTGAAGTTGGAAGGAATTGCAACTAAAATTAAGAGAAATGGCCTATGGATGTTTTGGTCATAGTGTGTTTTCCATAGTTATGATTTGTTTTAAATTTTTCTGAGTTGATATTTGAGTTTAGGATAAAATTTACATGAGGAATGTCAATTTTGAAAATTTTTGGAGTTAGGATGTGAAATCCTCAAGGTAGGAGTAAAATAGTCATTTTCCCACACGTAGAGGTAAAATGATAATTTTACTCTAAGTTAACTTGTTGTCATGATTCTAATTGTTTGTGATTAAATTTTTAATTTTTTTAGAATCATTATTTTCACTTCCTTGTGTTTTGCACTTTATTCTCGTAGAACGCGACAATCAAGGTAAGTTAGCTTCTAACTTACTATTAGTTTACTGTGTATGTATGATGGGTAAGGGAACTATAATTTATGTATTTATGTTATCATATATGGCATGTCATGCCACATCATTACATGTTTATCTGTTGTGCATGATTTATTCTGTCATGAATGCTTATCTGTTACACAATCTATTCAGTCACGTATTGCTATATGTTACAAGTATGTCATATTACATTATGCCATCTGTTACATGTATGCCATGTTACAAAATATTCACTATTACATGTATGCTATGTCACTTAATATTCACTATTACATTTTATGCCATGTTATGAAATGTTGTCTGTTATATGTTATGTTATGCTACAAAATGTTTCTATCTCAAGTAAGTCATGTCTCTCAAGTTATGTTCAAGTCATGTTATGTAACATCAGGACTTCTATTCTTTCGTATTCTAGTCATGTTTCATCTCGAATACAGTTATGTATTTTGAGAACAGTTAAGTTTCAGTTATCAGTTAATTTGTACTACGGTCTTGGATGATACGTGTTGCCTGGTATTGCGGTCAAGGCTATGTGTTTCTGAGTAGTACGGTGAAGGAGTATAATCTACCGTTATGTTAAGTTCTGTTACAGTCAAGGATAATACGCGCTGTCTGATACTGCGGTTAAGGTTATGTGATGCCAAGTACTATGGTGAAAGAGTGTAATTGTCGTACTACAGAAGGATGATACACGCTACCTGGTACTGCGGTCAAGGCTATGTGCTGCCAAGTACTACAGTGAAAGAGTATAATCTACTGTTATGTTATGTTATGTTCATGTTCACGTTAAGTTTCAAGTTCGTATTCATATCATGTTATATTCACGTTTATGTTATGTTGCTAGTTCATATTATGTTGACGTTTATGTTATGTTCAAGCTCACATTCATGTTATGTTATGTTATGTTCATGTTCACGTTATGTTTCAAGTTCACGTTCATGTCATATTATGTTCACGTACTTGTCATTTTCAAGTTCACGTTCAAGTTATGTTATGTTCACTTTCACATTATGTCTCAAGTTCACATTTATGTCATGTTATTCTTAGGTTTATATTAAGTTCAAGTTCATGTTTATGTTATGTATGTTCACGTTCATGCTATGTTTCAAGTCCATGTTATGTTTCAAGTTCAAGTTCACGTTATGTTGCTAGTCCATGTTATGTTTTAAGTTCAAGTTCATATCATGTCAAGTCAAGTTTAGTTCAAGTTATGTCACTTATGCCAAGCTATATGTCAAGTTATGCTATGCTTACTTACGACTTTAATTATGCATTAATGCTTTTACTGCCATGCATGCATCATTAACCTATGTAGGAGTTTCCTGTTAACTTACTGAGATTTGTAATCAAATCTTACCATGGTAATCCCAACTACCATTCCCCCTGAATGGTAGGCAATGTGTCAGGATTAGAGTAGGGAACAGACACTGGTTGACTGGAGGAGGTTGACTAGACGCTGCAGACACGACACAGAGCTTACAACTTCCATATTTACAGCTTCCATGAGTTACTCGATGAACTTCCTCAATAGTGTATTTTGGTAATGTAAATATGGAGTTTGATCTCCCATATTTTTGAGATTACAGTCTTTTGAGACTTGTAATGAAATCGTTGATATTTATTTTGTTTATGCTTGGATTACGATTTAACTATTTGGGATATTATAAGTTTGGTGCATAGTATTGCTCAAAAAAAAATTATACGCTATGAATATTGCATAATGCTAAATGCATATTAGGAATATATTGCATCTTATATGTCATGAATGGGGGCAGGCAACTGTGTGTTGCATGTCCTGATGCTTTATATGTCCGTTCGATCCCAAGCAGAATTTGGGGGTGTCACAGTTACATAGCTAGTTTTTGCATCAATAACTTCCAGAAGTTAGTCAATGTAGTCGCAATAACAGAAGTGGAGCAACAAAACAGTGTGGCTCAGATTAGCATGGAGAGGAAGAGGGCTTTTGCCTTCACTGTGGAAAGGATAGTACAAGGATCTAACAGTGGAAAGGGTGTTATGCCTACCCCACCCACTACCTGCCAAAAGTGTCGAAAGGTCCACGAAGGAGAGTGAAAATTTTTATTAGGGGTATGGTTCAAATGTGATCAGCCTAGCCACATGATGCTGGAATGCCCTCATTATACACAAGAAGGCATAAATACTCCTAACCCTAATAACAAGCTGAATTAGAGGCCACCTGCCCAAGCCTGTGTTTATGCTATTACCCCGCTGATATGGATGACAAGGAAGCACCAGTAGTTGAAGAAATGAAAGTTGTTACTGGTATTTTCCCTTAGTACCTATCTTTTTATACAAATTAGGCTTTTTAATTTATCTACTAGGTATATGGTACTTCATGATTACGCTCTAGGTAATATCACACTATATGGATATATGACATGTGCCTTATTTGACTTTGGTGCAATGAGGTCTTTCGTGTCAGCGACATTTGCATGAATGTATAACCTATCAATAGAATCATTACCTCAAACAATAGTAGTTGCAATTCCTGATGGAAGTATAGTTATGTGTACTTGAGTCATTAGAATTTGCCTTCCAAGTCTAGATGGAATGATTGTGGAAATAGATCTTATAGTTTTCAATCTATTGAGGTTTAAGTTGATATTAGGAATGGACTGGTTAACCCAACATATGCCAAGATAGAGTGCCAAAGAGGGAGATTGTGTTTGACTCACCTGAGGTTGGTAGGAACTATAAGGACTATTCCCTCTTTAGTCTCAATTTTTCAAGTTAGAAACTACATCATTAACGGTGTTGTAGCCTGTCTAGCATTGATAGTTGAAGACTCCAGTAGGGATTAGGAGTTTTCCTAAAGTTTCCACATATGACTTACCAGGGTTACCCGCCCCAAAAAAATAGGAAACTTGAGTTTGTTATAGATACAGAACCTGCCATAAATAGAACACCATACCATATGGCCCTATTAGAATTAAATGAGTTGAAGGTTTAGATAGAGGAACATAGGCAGCATCTCAGCATAGTGTTGGAGAGATTGAAGGAACATAGGTTGTATGCCAAGTTTAGCAATTGTGAATTTTAGTTCATGGAAGTAAAATTCTTAGGGCGTGAGATTTCATGTAAATGAGTGGTGGTTGATCCTAGTAAGATCGAAGCAGTTGTGTATTGGTAGCATCCTACCAATGTACGCAAGGTCTGAAGTTTCTTAAGATTAGTTGGTTATTACCAAGGTTTGTAAAGAGTTTCTCTAGACTATCAGAACTTGGATGCAAGATGAAGGCATCGTTGCTCAGAAATTAGGAGCCATGAGCAAAATTACCCTACCCACGACTTAGAGTTAGCTCCCGTAATTTTTCCCTAAAGATCTGGAGGACATTTCTTTACAACCCAACTTGACATACGAGACAATTTTAGTTTAGATTATGGATTGGAAAGCAAAGGAACTTAAGAATGAACAAAATTCATTTAGTGAAGGTGCTATATCAAAATCACAATGTTGAAGAAGCTACTTGGAGAAAGAGGATAAACCAATAACTATTGTATCCAATTATCTCTTCCATGGATACCTTAAAAGTCACTGACCCCTTTTCATTGCATACAATACCATGAAGAGGGATCTCCAAGAATCGAAGATGCATTGACTGAAAAATTGAGGGAAATGGAAGAACAAGTTAACGCATACTTGACTTAGAAGAGGATCGATTCTTCTACCACACTTAGTAGGAGCTGTTGGATAATGTCGATGAAGACTTCTCATTTAGTTTGGGACCGTATAGTCATTGGTGATTATGCACATAGTATCTACATGTTGCCTGCATTATTTTTTTACACTAACTCATACCTCAATTTCGAGGACGAAATCTTCTTTTAAGGGGGGAAGGATGTAACACCTAGCCTAGAAAGCTCCTTAGGACTTCACCTTAGTAGCCTTAACCCTAGTTAATTAGAGCTGGGCTATTTGAGAATAAGAATAATTTTGGATACTTGAATTGAAAAGCGGGCTATATACTTTGAGTTTAGTAGAATTATTAGAAGATTCTAGTGTAATATTGATTTTGAGAAAAAGGAAAATATTCAGAGCTTGGTTGGTTTTAGTAATTTTATTTTGGAGATTTTAGTGCTTTAGTTTTGAGGTAAGATGCCAAGAGGCCAATGGAAGAATGACACATGGCATATTGGAGGGTTACCACATTAATGGGCTATGTAATTTGGATTAAATATTTGATGGAATTGGAGAAGGCCCATAGAGTGGTTTACTAAGTGCCCAAGCTTTTTGGGTATAAAGGCTTAGGCGAGACACTAAGAATTTAGGCCCAACTTGATGAAAATAAGACTTTAGTGCCCTAATGCACTAAGGATGTGATGGGCTAAGGATAAGATGTTAAAAAGCCTTAGGCCCAACTTGGGAGATATAAAGTTTTAAACCTCTCTTGGAGGACACTAGAGAATAAGCTAATGTAAAGGACATTAAGCCATTGGGCCTAACTTAGTAAGAATGAAGGCCTTAAGGCCAAAATTGGAAAACATAAGATTTTAGGCCTCATTTATTGGACACAAGACTATGTGCCTAACTTATTAGACCCAAGATACTAAGCCCAACTTAGTAAGCATAAGGCCATTGGGCCTAACTTAGTAAGATTCAAGACTTTGGCACAATTGAGGAAAGACCCGAAGATTAGGACCCAATCTAGTTGGCCTTTGAGGTCATATATAGTCCCCACAAATCTGGACATAAGGTTCATATAATAACCCACTCCAAAGCCCACAATGAAGGCTTGCGAAATGGCGCAACGAAAGCCCAACCCATGAAGCCCAATGTCTTGGCTTTTATCTCATTCTTCTAATTAAAGTCTACATGCACCATACCAATGGTTACCTTCAAGCTCAAGAAGTGCCACACGCCCCTAAAGTTTCCACTTGACTATAATTAAGCTTCTAACTTCAGTTAAGGCCATTAATTATTAAGGTAACATATGAAGAAATGTCATGACTAAAAATTCATACCAAAATAATATATTCATGCAAAGCTTCAAATCTGGCCAAATTTCATCACTTCCATTTAAACCTCATGTAATTCAATCAAATCCTCATACTCATGCATAAATCAAACCCTAACATGTTAATCTAACACCTAACAAGAGGTGAGGCAATAATACTTACAAGAATCATGGCCCTTGAACTCCAAGAACAACTCACTTAAAGATCAACTCACTCAAGCTACTCGGCTTCTCACTTTCCTCACAATTTGAATACTCAGCTATGAAGAACACCAAAAAATTGTTGGAGAGAATTGTGTGAAGATGTGAGGAGTGGAGGGGGTATTTATAGGGTTCAGTGGGAGTAAGAGGCAAGGGGTACATAGCAAGGGCTTGGAGGAAGGAGAAAGTTGATTGGTGGAGGTGTGCGGCGGAGGTGTTGAGTGATTTTCCATATTTGTCATCACTTGGTTCATTTCAATGGTGCCTTAAATCACTTGATGACCTCATTGAAAAAGGCTAGAAGTGTGTCATAGGAGCAGGTCTAGATGTTTCCTGAAGTATTTGACAATAAACCTCAAGAGAGAGATCATCTCCAAAGCCAAAGGTTTTGATTTCCCAAAACTGTCCAGATTTGCTTCCCTCCTTCTGCCTTTCCTCTTGGTCTGGTTTGAGGGCATTATGACCATCATTTGAAGGCTTCTTCAGGTGAGGAAGAGAGACATGAGGGGCTGCCAAGAGGTCATATGTTGGCAGAAAATGCAAGAGGGTGGTTTAGGTGGTGGCCTAGCCGTGACTCAAAAACTTGACCCACTCAAAAATGAGTAGCACTAATGCTATCCCAAGTGCAGGAAGATGTCGTGTAATAATTAGGAATAAATTCCTAGATCGTCTCCTCAGGGAAAGTTAATTAAAATTAAACTCGTTGAAAAATGTGAAAAACTTCATAAAGAGAAAACAAGAGGATGATTTATGCAATGGATGGAAAAGGGTACTAGTCATGGACTAGATTCATGTCTTTAGATTTTGATTGTCGGATTGGAATGTAAAGGACTAATAGATTAAACTCAGAAATTAATAAAACTAAATTAAGCATTAACTGAAAATAAGAAAGTAATTGACAAAACATGAACTGAAAATTGAAAATGCCCAAAACCAAGATTCTAGAATTCATCTTTGTATTTAAATCAGAAATTCTCAAAATAACACATAACAATTGTAATCACTATTAAATGAAAGCTTAAAGAAATGAGAAAAATAAATGACACGAAATAAGTAAACAGCAAATAAATTACCCACACTTCTAAGCCAAAAAAATCTCAAAAGTATTCCATAAACTTTAAACTGAAGTTAAATAAAAATAGAGAACGAAAAGTCTAGACGAAAACTCCCCTTCACTATTCAATTGAAATCTAAAGCAAAAAGGAACAACTTCTCATGTATCACTCTTGAAAATTAATCTCCAAACCTTTAATGAAAACTCTAGAAGAATTCCTCTACTCCCCACGTATGATGTTTCAGAAAAATCAAAAACAAAAACAAAAGCTTACAACCAAACCTTTCTTGCAATAAATTAAGGTAACAAACTTAATGAGAACTCCTAGAACAATTCTTTTGTTGTATGGAACCAGCTAGCATATTTAATTAAAACTTCTAAAATAATTCTTTTGTTGCATAATACCAACTAGCATATTTAATTAAAACTTCTAAAATAATTCTTTTGTTGCATAAAACCAACTAGCATATTTAATTAAAACTTCTAAAATAATTCTTTTGTTGCATAAAACCAACTAGCTTATTTAATTAAAACTTCTAAAACAATTCTTTTGTTGCATGAAACAAACTAGTAATGAAACAAACTAGCACACTTAATAGAAATTAAGGTATTACACTTAATGAAATAAAATTCTAGAACAATTCTTAATACACTTAATAAAAATTCTAAAACAACAAAGTATTGAAGCCAAAAGGAAAAACAAAAATCCGAACACAAGAAAGACTCAATTATTTAAACAACATAACAAAGCGCAAAGTTGTTCTTGTAAGTTCCCTTTGTAAGTTCGGACTGCACCCCTTTTATAGCCAAACAACTTGGCTAGTTGCCTCTCACATTCACACTTTATTTGCATTCACACTTCATTTGTAATCACACCTAATTTTTGTCCGCCTCTTGCATTCACATTCAATTGCATTCACACTTCACTATCTTGCATTCACATTCAATTGAAGAATAATTCCAGCCGACTCTCCTCTCAAAAACTTGACTCAATCGGTTTCAATTCAAACCAAGCAATCAAGCAACTTTACTCAAACCAACCAACACGTTTTTCACACCAGAAAATTTCAAACCAATTTCAGCATTGGCAACCGACCACTTTCCTTTAATCATGCACTGATTTTTGCTTTCTTTCCTTTTTATTTTTCAGTTTCAGCACAACACATTAAACACCCACCGACTTCTCTAAATTAATTCCAGCACATCACACTTCAGCTCAAACAAATCATGCACCGAACACCAATCACTGCATCTATTCTTTCACACCTTTATTCTACCATCCAGCCACACACACATGCATATATATATATATATCAATTTGGTGCCAAACTCCCCCAACTACAATTCACTCCAGCCGACTTCTCTTATTTCTTCCCACACCTTTTCAATTTCTGCCGTCCAGCCACATACACATTTTAATTCCAGCACAACATTCACATGCCTCTCTCTATTCTCTTCATTTCGGCTCTTGTCCAATTCAGTGGAAAGGCAGCAGCCTTTGATGACTTTTTCAATGTCAAATTTGGTGGAGACAATTCGATGCTTTTTTTTATGGGCCATTGGAAGGGAATCGGTGGATTTATTTGAGTGGAGTAAGTGGGAGTGTGAATGGAAGAAGTGGTGTGTGAAGTGCATACGACACTCTTCAATCTAGAGGTGGTCAACAATTCAATATATCTTTCCATGCCATGTATATAGGACCTACAAGCCAAAATTCATTGTTTTGAGTTATGCATGCGTTAATGACTTCCAATCTATTTAAAAAGTTTAACATATGGATCACATACAAAATTTATCTCATACCAAGCTTTCTAAATAAGATAAAATATGCATATGAATAAACATTATCCAATTAAATCTCAAGTTATTAAATTAAGCATAAACTCATGCTATTAATCAATTTAAATCACAACTTGCATTCATTCTTATTAACCATTTTTCCATTTAAAACCAATAATAATGTCATGATGAATTTAAAATACATTGGTTTTAAATAGCTAAAATATGCAATATTTCAGCTCAATCACACCCCCCAACTAGCTTTTTGCTAATTCTTGAGCAAAATAGTGAAAATTAATTGAGATGAATATTGCATAAGGATCGAAATTCAAACAAAAACAATCAAACACAATTCTGAATTCTGACAAAAGTGACATGTTACTACTCAACCCCCAAGGGTTATACCCACCAAGACTATCTTAACAATCTTTCACATAGAATTAAGGCAAATATCTCAAGACTTAAATGTGTGTGTGGAGCTAGACCGGTTGTGTGTTCCTCATTACTAGCCATGATTTGCCATAGGATTTTTCAACCTTAAGATTAATCATTGCTGATTCTAACTACCTCAAAGCCCAAGGGACTAGTAGTTTTCACGCCAGCTCTGTTTTTAAAGGTTGGACACTCAACCCCCAAAGTCTTGGGTAACTGTTTCTAGCCCTTTTTACTTAGGAAAGTTCACTAAGTTGCCTTTATTCATTTTCTCTCTCTCTTTTTTTTTCAATCGTTTCTCTTTTCTTTTCTTTTTGGCATGGCTCGGTAGTCCTGCAGTTTACTTCTCTAATGTTAAATCAATGAATGGTAAATAAGAAACACTACAAGCGTAAGCATGTGCAAAATGTCCTTCAAAATTTGCCTTTCATTCTACAAAAATTTTATCAAGTTTCATCTTAATAAGCATAACATCCTGGTGTTTCAAGCCACATATCAACAAAATATGATGCATCAAAAATCATGCTCTATGTTTAAGCTTGAAAATAAATCTTCACAAATGATCCCGCTCAACTACTCCACCAAGATGCTCAAATTTCACAAATCTCAAATTTCAATTTTTTTTTTTTGTATATATATGTGCACACATGCTACCCCCCAACTAGTGAGATACATAGTCCTCAATGAATCGAACGAAAGAAAACAAAGTGCACAGAACTAAGCAAGCAAAACAAACAATCAACATGAAATATAAAATCAAAGCAAAAGAACAAATAAAAACAAAGCAAGTAAAGAAAACTGTAAAGAATGAAAAATAGCTTAAAACACTTCCCTGGGGTCTTGCACAAGCAAGATCTCATCATGTGGATCAAAGACCTTCAGAAATGACTTTAGACGTTGTCCGTTGACAGTGAAGCTATTACCATTCTTCGGATTGACAATGTCTACTGCGCCATGAGGATGAACAGTCTTTACAATGTACGGCCCACTCCATCGGGATTTCAACTTTCCAGGAAAAATATGCAAGCGAGAGTTGTAAAGAAGAACTTCCTGGCTAAGTGTGAAATGCTTTGGATGAATTTTCTGATCATGCAGAATTTTCATGCGTTCCTTTGCCAGTTGCGCATTGTCATAAGCATTCCGACGAGCTTCATCCAATTCATTGATCTGCAATTTTCTCAACCCTGAAGTTTCATCAAGTGACATGTTAACATGTTTTATGGCCCAAAGAGCTCGATGTTGAATGTCAACAGGTAAATGAAAAGCTTTACCATAAACTAATCGATAGGGAGACATCCCTAGATTTGTTTTAAAAGCTGTCCTATAAGCCCACAAAGCATCAATAAGCTTAATTGACCAATCTTTCCTATTAGGATTTACTGTTTTCTCCAGAATGATTTTTATCTCTCTGTTTGCTAATTCAGCTTGCCCATTTGTTTGAGGGTGATAAGGGGTAGAAACTCTGTGTGTGATACCATATTTCTTCATAAGTGTAGAAAATGGTTTATTGCAAAAATGAGAACCCGCGTCACTAATGATAACCTTGGGCATGCCAAATCGAGCAAACAAAGATTGTAAAAACTTTAGTACAACATGATGGTCATTGGTTTTGCAAGCGATGGCCTCAACCCACTTTGAAACATAGTCCACAGCCAATAAAATATATGTGTTTCCAAAGGAAACCGGAAAAGGTCCCATGAAGTCTATTCCCCAACAATCAAAGATTTCTAAAGTAAGAATGGGGGAAAGGGGCATCATGTTTCTTTTGCTAATGGCTCCCAACTTTTGACAAGACTCACATGCTTTACAAAAATTGTAAGCGTCCTTAAACATGGAAGGCCAATAAAAACCGCTTTGCAAAATTTTTGCCACTGTTTTATTTGCTGAAAAATGACCACCACATGCACCCATATGACAAAATCTCAATACTGAAGAAAACTCATCATCAGGAATGCATCTTCGAATCAATTGGTCCGAACAATATTTGAAAAGATAAGGGTCATCAAAGTAGAAATGTTTTACCTCAGATAAAAACCGACGCTTATCTTGGGTTGACCATTCAGAAGGCATTCGCTCAGTCACCAGATAATTGACTATGTCAGCATACCAGGGAGCTCTATCAACCACAAACAGCTGCTCATCCGTGAAACTATCATCAAGATGGAGGCTGACATGTGAAGAAGGAGATGATGACAATCTAGAGAGGTGGTCAGCTACCACGTTTTCAACTCCTTTCTTGTCCTTAATGTTGATGTTGAACTCTTGAAGTAATAGAATCCAGCGAATCAAGCGTGGTTTTGCATCTTTCTTAGGCAACAAATACTTAAGAGCAGAGTGGTCAGTGAAAATAGTAACAGGAGAACTAAGAATATAAGTCCGGAATTTATCAAGTGCAAAAACCATTGCAAGCAATTCTTTTTCAGTGGTGGTATAATTTTTTTGGGCATCATTCAAGGTTCTACTGGCATAATAAATCACAAAAGGTCTGTTATCCACCCGCTGCCCCAAAATAGCTCCTAAGGCATAGTCACTAGCATCTGTCATAATCTCAAAGGGAAGGTCCCACTGCGGGGGTTGCACAATAGGGGCAGTGGTAAGCGACTTTTTCAAGGTATCAAAAGCTTTTTGGCACTCATCAGTCCAAACAAATTCAATATCATTTTGTAAAAGAGTGCACAAAGGTTTTGCAATAGAACTAAACCCTTGAATAAACCGCCTATAAAAGCTAGCATGACCAAGAAAAGAACGAATATCCCTAACTGTCCTAGGGATAGGAAGTTTAGATATTAATTCAATCTTTGCCTTGTCAACCTTTATACCCTCAGAAGAAACAATATGCCCCAATACAATGCCCTGAGTAACCATAAATTGACATTTCTCCCAATTAAGTAAAATATTTTTTTCCTCACATCTCTGGAGAATACGTGCCAAATTATGCAAACAACTCTAAAAGGATTTTCCAAAAATAGAGAAATCATCCATAAATATTTCACAAATATCATCAATCATGTCAGAAAAAATACTCATCATGCATCTCTGAAAAGTAGCTGGAGCATTACACAAACCAAAAGGCATTCTAGTAAAAGCAAAAGTGCCAAAAGGACAGGTGAAAGTGGTTTTCTCCTGATCCTCAGGTGCTACAGCAATTTGATAATAACCAGAGTAGCCATACAAGAAACAGTAATATGCATTACCAGCTACTCTTTCCAAAATTTGATCCAAAAATGGTAAAGGAAAATGATCCTTCCTACTAGCTGAATTAAGTTTTCTATAGTCAATGCACATTCTCCAGCCAGTAACCATTGTAGTTGGAATCAACTCATTTTTATCATTTTTTATGGCAGTCAAACCAGATTTCTTTGGTACCACTTGAGTTGGACTTACCCACTTACTGTCTGAGATAGGGTAAATGATACCTACTGCGAGTAGCTTAAGCACTTCCTCTTTCACAACTTCCTTCATGGTAGGATTGAGCCTACATTGAGCATCACGAACCGGTCTAGCATCGTCTTCAAGATGAATTCTGTGGGTACATACAGCGGCATCAATGCCTTTGATGTCTGCTATTGTCCAACCAATTGCGCCTCGATGCTTTCTTAATACTTCAATCAACTGGGCTTCATCCTTCTGATTTAGCTTTGAGGAAATCACCACCGGGAAAGTGCCTTCTTCAAGTCCAAGAAACGCATACTTTAAATCTTGAGGAAGCGGTTTCAGTTCCAACTGGGGAACTTCTTCCTCTGAAGATCTAAGTATGTCTGGTGGTGGTAGAGCTTCGAATTGGGGTTTCCATCTTGCTCCCGCAAATTGTACTTCAAGTGGTAAAGATAAATCAGCAAAACAATCAAAAAATCAAAGTCATCTTCATTGATATGATCAATTTTCTCATCAAGTAAAAATTCAGGTGTCTGAAAAATATAATCATCATCAGATAAGGGAGAAGTTGAGCAAATAAAATCTGTTGGTGTCAAACTCTCCACAGCATTCAAATCACTTGTGTCATCAAAATGTGCCGGCATCTTGCAAGCGTTGAAAATGTTCAACTCAAGTGCCATGTTCCCAAAGGTAAGCTTCAAAACTCCACTTCTGCAATTGATCAAAGCATTTGATGTAGCTAGAAATGGTCTTCCTAGGATGACAGGAGCTTGATAAATAGTGGAGACCGGCTGCTGCATGTCAAGAACCACAAAATCCACTGGGTAGTAGAATTTGTCCACCTGGACCAACATGTCCTCTACAATACCCCTAGGTACCTTAACTGATCTGTCAGCCAGCTGTAGCATGATAGAGGTCTTTTTCAGCTCACCCAATCCCAACTGCTCATATACTGAGAACGGTAGCAAGTTCACACTACTCCCCAAATCAAGTAAAGCTCTCCCAATGCGTGATTCACCAATCATAATGAAGATGTTGGGAGAGCCGGGATCTCCAAACTTCTGAGGAGTCTCACTCAATATCAATGCACTAACTTGCTCCGTTAGGAAAGCTTTCTTCTTTACATTCGTTTCCTCTTCACTGTGCACAAGTCCTTCAAAAATTTTGCATATGAAGGCACTTGTTGTATGGCATCTAAGAGTGGAATATTGATCTTCACTTACTTGAAAATCTCTTGAATCTCCATGTGATACTTGTTCTTTTGGCCAGCTGCCAATCTCTGAGGATAGGGAACCACAGGTTGGTATCCCTTACTAGTTTTAGCATCTGCACTCATAGGCTTCTTCAGTTCTGGTCTTACTACCTCTGGTTCTTTTTCAACTTCATCCGTCTCTGCTGCATCTTTAGGCGTAGGAGCAACTACCTCTGTGTCTATGGTCATCTCAGGTCGGGGAACTTCCTTCCCACTTCTCAAAGTAAGAACAGCTTTCGCTGTCTCAATAACGTCTCCTGAGACATTATGCACTTGATGTTGTTGTTGTCTGTATACTTGGGGATTAGGCTGAGGCTGTGCTGGAAATTTCCCTTTCTCTAAGGTGCTCAAGGTTGTGCTCATCTTATTAATAGTGCCACGCAACTCATTTATGGCCTGAGTGTTCTGATTATTTCTGGTGGCCTGAATCTGCATGAATTGCTAAAGTGTATTGGCCATCTGAGCCATACTGTCATCTAGAGTCTTCTTTGCAGATGATGAAGGCTGAGAACTTTGTACAGCTACATGAGGCTGAAATCTAGGAGGAGCTACATGAGGATAACTCTGAGGATTCTGATATGACGGATACTGATGCTGAGGAGCACCCTGATGGAATGGCTGCTGCTGAGGTGGTGGGGACCGACCAGGCTGATCATTTCTCCATGAGAAATTTGGGTGATTCCTCCACCCCGGATTATATTTGTTGGAGAAGGGCTGATTTTGTGCTCTATTGACCCAATTAGCTGATTGCATCGGCTCATACCCACTTTCTTGAAATACTGGCATTATTGGGCAGTCTTGGGTCTTATGGGTTGAATCAGCATATATAGAACATGCCTCTACTACTTTCACAACCTTCACTTTTTCCATTTCCATGACCTCCAGTTTTATAGTCAATGCAGTTATTTGGGCTTGAACATCAGTGTCTCCCTTAAGCTCATATCTACCCCCTCCAGAAATAGCCCTCAGTGGCTGTGCTGTTAATGGAACTCGATCAGTATAAGTGTTCCACTGTTGTGAGCTCTCAGCAAGGTAGTCAAAAAATGATAGTGCTTCATCAGGTTCCTTGCTAAAGAACTCCCCATTGCACATTGTCTGAACAAACTGTTTGCATTCTGGAGTGAGACCAGTGTAAAAATAGCTTACCAACCTCCAAGATTCAAAACCATGATGTGGACAGATGTTCATCAAATCCTTAAATTTTTCCCAACTGGCCTGAAAGGTCTCATCAGGTCTCTGATTGAACTGACTGATTTGCTCTTGCAAAAACTGAGTTCTCTGAAAAGGAAAATTTTTTTGTAAGAATTCACGCTGCATATCAGACCAACTAGAAATAGAAATAGGTCTCAAAGAGTTAAACCAAATCTTCGCTTTATCCTTTAAAGAGAAAGGAAACAAACGAAGTCTAATGAATTTATCAGTAACAGCCTTGGTGATAAAAGTAGCACAAGCCAACTCAAAATCTGTCAAGTGCTGGTAAGGACTTTCAGAATCCATCCCGTGGAACTGAGGTATCATTGACGTCATGCCATGCTTAATAGAGAAATTAGGTGCATTTTCAGGTAAAACAATGCATGAAGGTGTAGTGGTACGAGTGGGTTGCAAATAGTCCTTAAGAGTGCGTGGTGCAGGTGCAGCTATGTTTTCTGATTCAATTTCAATTTCGTCACTTGGCTCACTCAAAGAAAAGACAGACGAGCTATCTACCTCCAAGCTGTGTATACTACTCTCAACACTCGATGTGACTCTAAGCAACCTATTTGAAGTGTCTCTTACCCATGACATGAAACATCAATCTAATATGGTAAAGATGAGTGGTTGATGCAAATGAGATGAGTAACCGGAGATAATATGGTAGAGAAAAATAAAATAAAATAACAAGTTTAAATTTGAGTTAAACAACTTTTTCCCGGCAATGGCGCCAAAAACTTGACTCACTAAAAAATGAGTAGCACTAATGCTATCCCAAGTGCAGGAGGATGTCGTGTAATAATTAGGAATAAATTCCTAGATTGTCTCCTCAAGGAAAGTTACTTAAAATTAAACTCGTTGAAAAATGTGAAAAACTTCACAAAGAGAAAACAAGAGGATGATTTATGCAATCGATGGAAAAGGGTACTAGTCATGGACTAGATTCATGTCTTTAGATTTTGATTGTCGGATTGGAATGTAAAGGACTAATAGATTAAACTCAGAAATTAATAAAACTAAATTAAGCATTAAACTAAATTAGAAAGTAATTGACAAAAAATGAACTCAAAATTGAAAATGCCCAAAACCAAGATTCTAGAATTCATCTTTGTATTTAAATTACAAATTCTCAAAATAACACATAACAATTGTAATCACTATTAAATGAAAGCTTAAAGAAATGAGAAAAATAAATGACACGAAATAAGTAAACAGCAAATAAATTACCCACACGTCTAAGCCAAAAAAATCTCAAAAGTATTCCATAAACTTTAAACTGAAGTTAAATAAAAATAGAGAACGAAAAGTCTAGACGAAAACTCCCCTTCACTATTCAATTGAAATCTAGAGCAAAAAGGAACAACTTCTCATGTATCACTCTTGAAAATTAATCTCCAAACCTTTAATGAAAACTCTAGAACAATTCCTCTACTCCCCACGTATGATGTTTCAGAAAAATCAAAAACAAAAACAAAAGCTGACAACCAAACCTTTCTTGCAATAAATTAAGGCAACAAACTTAATGAGAACTCCTAGAACAATTCTTTTGTTGTATGGAACCAACTAGCATATTTAATTAAAACTTCTAAAATAATTCTTTTGTTGCATAATACCAACTAGCATATTTAATTAAAACTTCTAAAATAATTCTTTTGTTGCATAAAACCAACTAGCATATTTAATTAAAACTTCTAAAACAATTCTTTTGTTGCATGAAACAAACTAGCACACTTAATAGAAATTAAGGTATTACACTTAATGAAATAAAATTCTAGAACAATTCTTAATACACTTAATAAAAATTCTAAAACAACAAAGCATTGAAGCCAAAAGGAAAAACAAAAATCCGAACACAAGAAAGACTCAATTATTTAAACAACATAACAAAGCACAAAGTTGTTCTTGTAAGTTCCCTTTGTAAGTTCGGATTGCACCCCTTTTATAGCCGAACAACTTGGCTAGTTGCCTCTCACATTCACACTTTATTTGTATTCACACTTCATTTGTAATCATACCTAATTTTTGTCCGCCTCTTGCATTCACATTCAATTGCATTCAGACTTCACTATCTTGCATTCACACTTCACTATCTTGCATTCACATTCAATTGAAGAATAATTCCAGCCTTTACTCTCCTCTCAAAAACTTGACTCAATCGGTTTCAATTCAAACCAAGCAACCAAGCAACTTTACTCAAACCAACCAACACGTTTTTCACACCAGAAAATTTCAAACCAATTTCAGCATTGGCAACCGACCACTTTCCTTTAATCATGCACTGATTTTTGCTTTCTTTCCTTTTTATTTTTCAGTTTCAGCACAACACATTAAACACCCACCGACTTCTCTAAATTAATTTCAGCACATCACACTTCAGCTCAAACAAATCATGCACCGAACACCAATCACTGCATCTATTCTTTCACACCTTTATTCTACCATCCAGCCACACACACATGCATATATATATATCAATTTGGTGCCAAACTCCCCCAACTACAATTCACTCCAGCCGACTTCTCTTATTTCTTCCCACACCTTTTCAATTTCTGCCGTCCAGCCACATACACATTTTAATTCCAGCACAACATTCACATGCCTCTCTCTATTCTCTTCATTTCGGCTCTTGTCCAATTCAGTGGAAAGGCAGCAGCCTTTGATGACTTTTTCAATGTCAAATTTGGTGGAGACAATTCGATGCTTTTTTTTATGGGCCATTGGAAGGGAATCGGTGGATTTATTTGAGTGGAGTAAGTGGGAGTGTGAATGGAAGAAGTGGTGTGTGAAGTGCATATGACACTCTTCAATCTAGAGGTGGTCAACAATTCAATATATCTTTCCATGCCATGTGTATAGGACCTACAAGCCAAAATTCATTGTTTTGAGTTATGCATGCGTTAATGACTTCCAATCTATTCAAAAAGTTTAACATATGGATCACATACAAAATTTATCTCATACCAAGCTTTCTAAATAAGATAAAATATGCATATGAATAAACATTATCCAATTAAATCTCAAGTTATTAAATTAAGCATAAACTCATGCTATTAATCAATTTAAATCACAACTTGCATTCATTCTTATTAACCATTTTTCCATTTAAAACCAATAATAATGTCATGATGAATTTAAAATACATTGGTTTTAAATAGCTAAAATATGCAATATTTCAGCTCAATCAGTGACTCAAGTGTATGCCTCTAGAATTGCCAATCGGTTTACGGTCCATGAAAGGGAATTGGCCAAGCATAAAAAAATTATAAAAATTGAAGCACTTCCAAGGGTAAAATGAAAAGGTGGTGGCGTGTGGAGATGAGGTAAAAAGATGTAGAAATATACTTGAAGAGTTAAGGTATCTGATTTGAATTCAACTTCATTTCTCAAGTGAATAGCTGGGTTTTGTTGTTTGTTTGTTGGAACTATTTTGCACACTTGCTTGGTCTGAACCTAAGGTGACATGATGAGTTATTATTATTTTTTTTTTCTAACAACTCTCATTCATTAAGTAGAGTCATCTAGAGAATTACAAGCTGGCCTCATGCCAAACAATTTGGGAAATACACTCGGGAATTGATTCCCACCAAACTGTTAAATCCTCTACAAATCTTGCTAGTTTTGCTAGACCATCAGCTGCTGCATTGTGTTCTCTGCCAGCATGTTGGAATATCACTCTAGGTAGCTGTTTTGAGAGGCTGAGTATGGAGTAGATCAGGTTACCATGGGGAGACATGGACTCCCCTTCTGTTGTTAAGGCTCTAACATTGAGCATTGAGTCGGTTTCCACAATCAATTCATTAATGCCCAACGGGGTACACAGCTGTAGACCCCTCAAAATGGCAAGAAGCTCCACTTCCATAGGGTCAAAGAACTCAGGTTCTTTTTTACACACAGCCAGAATTACCTTTCCTTTCTCATCTCTCAAAATAACTCCGACACCTGAGCTGCAGCATCCCCGAAACATAGCCCCATCTATATTGATTTTTAGAGCTCCTGTAGGGGGGGTTTCCACTTCATATCCCTTACCATGTTCTGTTTAATATTGACTTGGGCTTCTCGAGACTCCTTAAGCAAGGACATGGCATGATCCACAGACTGTTGTGGGTGCTGAACATTCTCTTCAAAGTAGAACTGGTTCCTTCTATACCAAAAAGACCAGGCCATGAGAAAGAATTTCTCTAGGTCCCTTGGCTGCCCTTCCTTTGTCACTCTCATGGCTATCTCCATAAACCCCTGTTGGTTTCCTTCCCGAAATAAAAAACCAAACAAAGACTTCCATAAGGGTAAAATGGATGGACAATAGATCAGAGCATGGCTTGTGTCTTCCCTTCCCTCATGGCAGAACTTGCAGATGTCCTCAGAAACAACCTTCCTGACCCTCAGGTTTTGCAAAGTGGATAGTCCATGCTTGCATGCTCTCCATGAGAAGACTCTAATCTTGTGTGGTATTGGCATTGACCATAACTGCTTCCAGAAGCCTCGAAGTGCCTGATAGTTTGAGCTACTCCCTTCTGCCCTATGGTTCTTTATAAACCAGAACAACTTATAAGCACTCCTCACTGTGTATTCTCCTAAGTTTTCATAGTGCCATATGAGCTTATCCTCTTTAGGTGAAGGTCCTAGGGGAATCCTCAGGACTTCAGAAGCTTCTCTTGGAGGAAGAGTTCTCCTAACTATCTCAGCATCCCACAAACCTGTCTCCCCATCAATCAACTGTACAACTTGTTGGCAACTGCTCCTGCATTCTTGACCCTGGCCTAAGGGGATTTGATTCTGCCCTGGTAGCTAGATATCAGTCCAGATGTTTATGGACTCCCCATCCCCCACTCGCCACCTGCACCCCTTTACCATTAGTCTTGTAGATTCCCATATCCCTCTCCATGCATATGATGGGGCATTTTCCAATTGTGCTTGCTGAATGCTCGAATTGGGGAAGTACTTGGACTTGTAGATTCTATGGAGGAGAGAAGACTTTTCATTCATAATCCTCCATGCTTGTTTTGCTAATAGGGCCATATTGAAGCTATGCATTTCCTTAAACCCCATTCCCCCATCTTGCTTGGAAGCACACATTTTTGACCAGCTCACCCACCTGATTTTGTTTTCCTCCCTCCTTTGGCCCCACCAGAACTTTGCCATCATGTTCTCTAGCTCTTTGCACAGACTTTCAGGTAGTTTGAAGCAACTCATGGAGTATGAAGGGATTGATAGTGCTACTGCTTTAATTAGTACTTCCTTCCCCCCTTGTGAAAGTAGCCTCTCCTTCCATCCTTGAAGCTTCTTCCAAACCCTGCTTTTGATGCTTGTGAGGCCCTTTTCTTTGATATTCCTACCACTGATGGGAGGCCAAGGTACTTATCATACTTCTGAGCCTACTGTATCCCCCAAGAGGCCATAATTTCCTGCTTTAATTGAGGGTTAACATTGGTGCTGAAAACCATTGCTGTCTTCTCTTTATTGACTTTCTGACCCGATGCCAGTTCATACTCCTTTAGAAGTTGATGGATATGTGCATTAGTTTGCAAAGAGGCCCTACAAAAGAACAAACTATCATCTACAAAGAGGAGGTTGTTGATCCTTGGACTACCTCTACAGATTTTTACACCTTCCACTAACTTGTTCTCCTCTGCTTGTCTTAGCATGGCTATCAACCCTTCAGTGCAAAGAAGAAAGAGATAAGGGGAGAGAGGATCCCCTTGCCTCAGACCTCTCGTGGGCTTGATAGGACCCTTTGGACTACCATACACAATAATTGAGTATGTAACAGTCTGCACACAGCACATTACAAGCTTTCTCCACCTTTCATTGAACCCCATCTTACTCATTATAGTATCTAGGAATCCCCACTCCACCCTATCATACGCTTTGCTCATATCTAATTTGAGTGACATATACCCTTTTTTCCCTTTCCTCTTCTGTCTTAAGTAATGGACCAGCTCATAAGCAACTAGAACATTATCTGTAATTAGCCTCCTGGGTACAAAGGCTGATTGAGACAAGGATATAACCTGAGACAGGACTTGTTTTAGTCTATTGGAGAGGACTTTGGATATCAGCTTGTAGACTACATTACACAGACTGATTGGTCTGTATTCTGCTACTGATTCTGGTTTATCCTTCTTAGGAAATAAAGCAATGTGTGTGTGGTTGAGTTCAGCTGGGAAGACCCCTTCATTTAGTACTTTCAGCACAGCCTCGGTGACATCCTTTCCTACCACAGTCCAGTACTTTTGGTAAAACCCATATCAACGCTTTTGAAGCTACGCTCACTTCTCCGCAGTCTGATAACCACCACCACTATCAGCAACTCCATGATCCCTCATCAGCAGCGAAGAACCACTAGACCCAGAACCGGAAATGTGACAGGAGTCCAAGTCCCTACCCGGGCTTGTGCGCGTCCTGGCCTGAACCAGATTCACCCATGAACTCTGCAGTGGTTGTGTCAAAGTACCCAACAACCTGTTCAATACAAAAGCCACTCATTGACAAAAATTTTAAAATGAAATTTGATCAATGTCTGAAGAAATTTTTGCTGAAGAAATTCAACTCTCAGTTTTGATCTCGCTCTCCGGTTTTCCTCTCTGGTTTTGCTTTACAACATACAACCCAAAGTAGCTCTTGATTTGATTTCCATCCAACGCACGACGGTGACGAGAGATGCATCTAGCTTCTCCCTCTCTGGTTTCGAACTAAGATGAATTTTTCATTTTTCATTTTTCGTTGATCTCCAACAACCTACATACAGTTTTCATTTTTCATTGATCTCCAACAACCTGCATTCGATTACCCAACAACCTGCATATAGCTTTTATTTTTCGTTGATCTCCCTCTCTACTCTCTGCTGTTGGCACAAACGAAGAATGCTATGTAATTTCCCCCCTTTCTTCCACTTTTTCTCTCTCTTTCTCTTTTTTTTTTTAAATATTAACAGCTGACATGGCCGCGGCGGGAATATGGGACGGTTGTCCCTAGCAGCTCTGCTATATATATCCTCTCTCTCTCTCGCTTGATTGTTTAAACTTCATTCAATAAGAGCATTCACATTGGTATATGGATATGCATATGCAAAATTAACTCTTTTGCATATCCACTTTGTCATTTCAACAAAACTCCCACATTGGCTTATGCATATTTAAAGCAAAATAATAATAAAATATTATTATTTTAATATATTTTTTTTTTTTGCCTAATATTAATTTTTTTACCTTGCAATTTCCATGTACTGGTTTGTACATGCAATCAGTACCCAGTACATAGATAATATCCATTAAAACCGAACCTGTCAATGAAATAATATAGACTATGTGCTGCATCCATACCACCCTTTCATGCATCCAAATTTCCAGCATTCTATATATAATAATTTCTGACTAATATCAACTTCAGATTACATTTGACTAATATCAAATTCAGAATTTACATATGACTAATTCTATGTATCAAAATCAACTTAATACAAGTTGCAAAAAGTTGATTTTTATACAAATTCAGCAACCAAAAAATTCAGCATATATGAAATTCAGCAACCAGAAAATAACTGCATTTCCAGCACCCTCCAGCAGCCTCAGCAGCTCCAGCACCCTTCAGCAGCTCCAGCACTCTCCAGCACCCTCCAGCACCCTCCAGCAGCAACAAAAACAGCCTTGCCATTGGGTCCTCCAGCGGCTCCAGCACCAACAAGCAGCAAGCAATACAACAATATCCCACCCACAACAAAATTCATCCAACAAAATGTTCCCACCCACCACCAACCACCAACAAAACAATCTCCCCATAAAGAGAGGTACAAAAAAGGGTTTGGTGTTCATAGCAACCAGTAGTATATAAACCAGAATTTACAATGTCACCAAGGCTGTTTTAAATACACATTCAAAAACTGCACAAAACAAAAAAGACAACTATGTACCATCCTAGGCCTTATTTCTTTGTTCCTCAAGAATTTCCATTTGAAGATTATGGAAATACTCTTGCTGCACAGAATTCATAGACCCAATATCCAATTTCATTATTTCCATATCATTTTTTCTCTTCTTTTCAGCTAATATCATAGATCTTTCTTCTTGAGCCTTAATTTCCATTTCAACCTTTTTCTTCTTAATTTCCAATAACTCAGCATTGCGGTTTTCTACCCTCATTAAGCTTTCTTTTCTCTCTACCATTAGAATCTTCCTATCATCTGTCATTTCCCTTAAGGCCTCACTAAATTCTTTATCTTCTCTTTCCCTACTTTTTCTTTTTTTCTCTCTTTCTTTTTCAACCTTTTTCCCCGGAGGTCTCTCACACTCCACAGGTACATTTTCCATTGGGTCCCCTAATTGTATTGAGTTTGGAGTACTACCTGAACGTGAGACATTGTCTCTTCTTCTTACGGTCTCCATGTGTGTTTGCCATTTCGGTTGGTTCTTTAAAAGATTCCAACAATGATCCAAGGTGAAGTTGGTTTTTTGGGTCTCTCGATACAAAATTTTTGCCTTGTCAATCTACAAAATATAGAAACAATTAGTATGACAAATCTGAAATAATTTTACACAATAACAAAATAAACGATTATACCTTGTCTAGCTCGGTTGCACCGCTTGGATGCATTCCTTCAACTTGAGCCATAGAACCACAAAATTTATTGACACATTTTTGAATGGTTGACCACCGATTGGTCAACGATGGTACAGATCGTTCTTGACTGTTAGGTTTTTTATAAGTGGAGTAGTAATCATAAATTCTACTCCACAATTGTGTGGAGGTTTGGTCAGTCCCCCGTATGGAATCTATACTAACGTTAAGCCAAGCTGAAATGAGGAGAGTATCTTCCTCAATAGTAAATGACACACCCCGCTGGGATTTATGTTTAGGTGCTCTTTTTTCCCGTTGAGGTTGTGTCGCTTGGACATCAACGAAAGCAGCCTCCACAATAGGGTTGTTTATACCACCCTCACCACTTTCCAACAATGTGGTGAAGAAGGGATCCTCATCAATTAAAGTGGTCATCCTTCAACAAAATATTGAAGGACAAAATGTTACTAAAACAACACATATTACAAAAAACAGTTTACAGTTTACAAAATCAGTTTACAGTTTACAAAACAGTTTACAGTTTACAAGATGTTTCCATATTAAGCAAGGTCAACAGTTTACAAAATTCATATTAAGCAAGGTCAACAGTTTACAAGTGTTCAAGCAGAACCAAAAGACAATGCCATACAAAGAGAATTACTTCCATTAATGCATCATCGATTTTAATCCCTCTGCCATATTTCTCTGTGTCTCTCTCTATAATGATTCATTATATTCAATCTCAATTTAATGTCAACAATCCCAAAAGAAGAGCAAAAGGTTTCAGGAAAAGCACTAGACAGGGAGCACAAGCACGACAATGATTCTCACTAACATCTACAGATTATGGTACCAATAATGCAACTAAAATACCTTTAAATCTAACTTATTTATCCAGCAAGGTTGTTTTAGTACTGTGAATTTAAGACCATGCACTGAAAACAAAATCAATTCATAACATAAAGGAAGAACCAAAAGATTAGATTTAATAGATTAGATTTTCCTTTAGTTCTTTTTATATTCCTTGAAAAGAAAACTTTCTTAGAATTCCCATGTTTCTAACTCTCCCTCCCAACCCCTCTCTCTCTGAGTCTTTTTCATTTTACCCCCCACGAAAAAAAAGAACCTTATAAGCTAGCTCATTTGTTGGGTTCTTGACTGCCCTTAAAGAAATTTTCCCTGATCATTGTTGCATTCTTTTGATGACTTGATGTTTGTAAAGAGAATCGGGACAGCAAAACTGAAATTTCCTTAAAAAATGAAACAATCTCCAATCAAGAAAAGCACTAAAACAGAGTTCAGAACATGCTTCAAAGTTTTATTTTTTTACGATTTTCTGTTTCATTGCCTAGATACACAGACAATTTCATAAACACCAACCTGCCTCCACACCTAAAATCAGAAACCTCTCGTACACAGGGAATCATCACGGTTTCATTGCCTAATTTCTGTTTAAACTCTTTCTAGAAATAATAGTGGGCAAGAACAGAAACCTATCGATTTCGGTTGATCTGAAATGTACAAACCCTAATCTAAAACCAATAAAAACATGAAATGAAGAAATGGCAACAGCAGAACACAAAAACAATTTCACTAATCTAAAACCCTAACCGAAACCGTGAAGAGAAACAGAGAAATCATACCTGAAATAGAAGAAATTTCAGCAAACCAGCAACCGGGATGATTCACTTCAGTAGTTGCAAGCTCCGTCGACAACCGTCGCCTTAGAGAGGTGCACGGATTCTCTTCTTCCGGTGGGGTTGTTTGGGTCGAGAGAGGGATGGAGATTCGGAGGGTTTGGTGTGGAGAGCTCTGCTTCGAGAGAAATAATCCCTTGGGGGGGTTTCGGGGAGAGAGAGAGATATTACCGTTTGGGGGGGGTCTCGGGGAGAGAGAGTGTGGAGGAGAGAGAAATAACTATTAAAATATAATTTGGAGACAAAATAGTGGATATGGAAAGTTGTAAATCTACTGTTTATAGTTAGCTAAAATTTTGGAAATGAAGAATCCAATGTGGGTCGGTTTTATGCTAATATTATGTAAAACTGGTTTTGCCTATGCGGATGCATAGGCCAATGTGAATGCCCTAAGTATGAGCAATATCAAATTTCCATTTCCATTTTACCATATATAGAAGAATGACTTACCTACTCCTGGATTTGCGCCCTCTCTTTCCACCATTCATAAACCTCACCCTGATGCTCCTCTTATCCCAAGACAAGCCTTGGCCTCAAGATCATGTCATCTTGGCATTTTACATTCTTGCCCATCCACTTTTTCTTCTCTTTCTAGTTTCTTGTCACTCTCATTCTGCTCTTCCTTTCCATATCTATGAAGCTTCCCCTCACTCTCACTATGCAGCCAATCCGCTTGCGTGTGGGAGATTTCTCTCTGCCATTGACTCTTTCCATGTTGGCTTCACTCATTTTCCCGCCGTCACTCTTCTGGATGGTATTTTCAGTAGTGATCATTGCATCTCCCTGGTATCGATTGCTTTGGAATGCATTCAAGCGCTTTCTCTGTTGGTTTTACGGCACGCTCCGAGATATTCCTACACTTAGCATTCTCTGCACTGTCCAAGAACCGGCACCTCCTCAAGTTGAAATCGAAGTTGAACTGGTTGAAATTCAAGGGACGGATGAGCTGATCTAATCAGCGAGCTGTATTTAGCATATATATATATATATTCGTATTTTTGGATTTTGCTTAACTTTGTGATTCTCTTAGATATTCTATGTATGTCGCTGTAATAGTTCTTTTTTTTTGCTTACCTTTGTGATGAGATATACCATATAAGAGCATTCCCATCTGGTTCCTCAAAAGACCATATTCTCCATAATTTAAGATTTATTTTGGAGTTTTGATCAAAATATCCCCTACATCCAGATCCCTATTTTAGGGAAAAGGTTTAAGGACTAAACAGTAAGGCCCCATATTTGGGTACTTACTATTCATTCCCTAAATTATTTTTATCAATATTTTATTCTAATATATCAAATAAATAATTTTCCAATCATCTACACTTTCTCTCATACTCATATTTATTATAATTTTAAATAATAGTTTTAAAAATAATTTAATTAATTACGAAAATATAAAAAAATTAATTTTAAAAATATTCTCATATTCACAAAAAAATAATTTAAATTTTTGTTTAAAATATTCACTAGAGTAATAGTTCAAAAAATAAGAAAAAATATTGAGTAGTTAAATTTATAAATAGAAGTGAAAGAAAAAAGTAATAAAAAAGAATAAAAAAATATTATTTAATAGAATAGAGATAGGGATGGGGAATGAGATGTAAGAGGTTTTTGAAAAATGAATAAAATTTAAGGAAAAATTTGAGGAAAAGTGATTTTGAGTTAAATTATAGGGATAGAGATAAGGAATGAGATGTGGATGCTCTAAATCGCTGTAATAATAATATAACTCATTGAAAAGATAGTAGCATGCCATAAAAGTGGATTTTTATTAAAAGAAAGTGATTTGTACAATATTAAGCCACACGGTACACTTATATGAAAAAAAACTCACTATTCATGATGGAGTTTTGTCTCATTGTTAGTATAAAGTTTTAAAAGGAATATTAAAATTATTGTATAGTCCCTTTTATTGTATTCATTTTTTCAAGTGTTATATTTGGAAAAAAAAAAAATTCTATAGGACTTTGATAATTTTAACAAATTAACAAGAGAACTCAGAAGGGATATAATTACTTTTCGACGAATAAAAAGTTAAGCAACAAAGTTAATTTCCTTTTCTAAATGAGTTATCCTTTATATTAAATATTGTGTATATTTTTATCCGACTCTCGTCATCTACAATGATGTTTATCAATTACTAAATTAAATTAAATTAAATTCTTAAATAATAAATTTTTATAATTGATCAATTATATTGTATATAATATACAATACGGAAAAAAAAAATTCCCACCAATTCTTGTTGAAAAAGTGTTTTAGAACATATCAAAATATGTAAATTAATAAAAAAATGATATTTATAATCGTAAATAAATAAGTATTGTATAATTATTTTAAAAAAATAAATAAATGAAAATTTTACATAAAATAAAAAAAATTAATATTAATAAATTATATTCTTTTACGAAACGATTAGACAATAATTAGCCCATTCACCGGCGCTACTCTATAAATATCTTGAGCATTGCAAGTTTGGATGCTTAACACACAAGGAAGCCTTCCGGGGCACGCGAGGGTCACGCTTCCACCAACATCCCAAAACGCACCGACTCGCACATTGGAGAGTGGCAAAAAACTTGAGAATAGAGAGGGAGAAATGGTGAGCAGGGAAGGAATGGAGAGCATAGCAGAAAGGCTGTCGGCGCAGGAGAACCTCTACTTTCCTCAGGCTATCCAATCTGACACCAAAGAGCCATCTCAGCGCAAGGCAGTCCTCCTTGACCTCCTCTCCCGAGATATCGCCCTCTTCTTGGGTACGTCTTGGGTATATTCGATTTTCTCTCTCGATACTGTTCTGTTTGGTTGCCGCAAAGTGTATGGGGAATTTTGTGGGATTAAGTTTGCGATATGTTTTCTTTTTTATTTTTTTAAAATTGAGATTATAAATTTTGAGAATTGCGTTATTCTTGAGCCCTAGTTATCTGTTTGGACAGATTATGGAGGAAAGGGGAGAAAAGGAAGAGTGGAGAAACCGAGTCATTTGTGATTATTACTTAGTTTATGGTGAAACTAAGCTGATTAGGTGGGACAGTTTTGTATGTGTGTTTGCTTTGGTCATCTTGGGTCTGAAATGTTTTCGCATTCTTGGTTAAATTTTCTTCGTTCATTTTACTCGGCAGCTAATGGCAGCAAAAGCTTCACTGCCATGTTCATACCGTTTTATTCTGTTCGGTTGCTGAGAAAAGTGAGAAAGTAAAGGGAAATGTATATATTTAATTACAAGTTCTTCCTAAAAAAATAAATAAAAATCAAATCAGCTAGACTAACCACTTTGATCTCAATTACCGAGAAGAATAGAAACTTGCCTTTTGAGTTTTTAGAGGTTTCTTGAAAGCATAAAAAGTTTCGATTGACTAAGCTAATTAGTGAATTTAAGTTAATAGAGTGAAGATCCTTTTTCTTTGATGTCTCAGTTCGCTTACAAGTAAAAAAGAAAAGAAGGGTAAAGGAACATCACATTGATAGTGATTTATTTATGCTTGGATAAGAGCAGAATATTAATTGGGAAGGACATGTTTTACATAGATTTAAATTCATACCATCATATATCTCACCTAAGGAAGCTAAAGCTTTTATTATCCTCAATTTTTGTGGCTGCTTTTCCTAGCTCTTTCTCTTCTAGACCCTCTTCATTGGTTGAATGGTTAGTCTCTTTAATTTTTTGAAAAAATTTACGTACACTGAGTATGTACATGGATCGTCCCAGTGAAGTTTTTTTATTACGTATCAAATTAGTTAGTAATTTCCTATGCTCATTTATTCAGAAAGATATGGGTCACTGCTTACAAGCAACGAGCTTCGGGAATTTGATGCACTTAAAGATGATTATGAAATCAATTGGCACTTAAAGCACCTCAGAAGCATAATGAGTCCGACATTGGATGAGTTGAAGTCAAGATCAGTGACAGTGAAGAACCGGAGACGGGCCTACTTGAATAGACTGATACATGATGGGCAGTATTTTTCGGAGGATGCAATGAGGGAAAGAGAACCCTATTTGCATCATGAGTACGTAGGTAAGTATCAAGATCCAAGTGGAAGAAGCATGGCAAGACCAGGGGAACGGTGGTCAGAGACTCTGATGAGAAGATCAGAGGAAGCATTTTTGGTTGCAAAGATAAGAATGGAGCAACAGAGGTTAGGTGTGGATGAGAGGGACTGGATTGGTAATGATAGAAACCAAGGAGAAGAAAGAGAAGAGCTAGAACAAGAAGAGCAGGAGGAAGAGGAGGAAGAAGAGGAGGAGGATGAGGAAGAAGAAGAGGATGCAGAAGGGGAGGATCTAGAAGAACATAAGAAGGCTAATGTGGCTACGCAATCTGGAGAGGTAATTTCTGGGTTTATTTTAATGTGACTTAGTAAATGATTTTATTTGGTTTGCCTAAACAATTTGCTTAGCCAAGTATTTAGCTGTTTGCAGTACTGGAAGCTTTATTATTGCAGTGGAGGACCCATTTTGGCCTTAGGCCCAAAATTTTTGAAATTTCAAAATGCCCCCTAAATTTTATTTATAGAGAATCCCCCCCCCCCCCCCCCCCCCCCCCAAAAAAAAAACCACGAAAAAAATTATTATCTCTCTAAAATCTCAATATACCTAGAAATGCCTCACTCCAATTTTTTTCCTATAGTCCCAAAATTTTGTAGAATTTTTATATATTATCTATTTTCATTTTTCAAGGATATGGCCTCACTAAAATTAATTTATACTAAGTTTAGGGGATATAATAAATTATTAATACGAATCCCAAAGCTGTATTAGGCTTCTTAATATGGAATTCAAAGTGAAAATATAAGAAAAATTATTTAAGGTTTATGATCTATATGAAAAATAGTTGAGAGGTTTTATTCTCTAAACTTCATTGAGCAAGAAAAAATTTATTTAAGGTCTCAATTATATCATTATAATGTTTTTTGATAGTTAAGGTCTCAATTATATCATTATATGCTTATTGCGACACAAAAATATCTCGATTTTACAACATATAAAAATATATATATCTTGATTTTACATGAAACTTAATAAACTATCTTATGCACTAGAACGAAAGATGGCCTTTTAAAATATCACTTGATAGTTTTTATGAAAAAGAATAAATTCTAAATATTTAATTACAAAAATAATAATGGATAAATATTATTCCATAAAGCATTATCATCATAAATCTGAAACATATATTAAGTTGTGTTTTTAGAATTTTGTTTTTACATTTATGTAGCAAATTATCAAGATCTAATTTTATGTATAGTTATGTTTTTTTATACTCCTTTTTATTTTACATAAATGTGTCATACAATAGAAAAGTTGGCCCCCATCAAAACAATTGCTGGTTCCATTATTGGATTTCATAATATTTACTGAAGAAGCCTGGCTATATCCTAACTGGGTTCAGATTAGTTATTGGTCTCGTTTGGTTACACAGTTCAGATGGGATGAGATAAAATGTTTTGTTAAAAGTTGAATAAAATATTGTTATAATATAATATTTTAATATTAGTTTTGTTTTGTGAACCATTTTATCTGATTCAATTTGTATCTACGAATCTCATGGAACTTCTCAAACTTTGACCTGCTAGCATTCAATGAAATGTTTTGTGTGCTGGAGTCTTTCAGCTCAACTCAACTTAGTTTAGCCTTGATCCATTTCGATTGGTCTACAGGTACCATCAACTAGGGCTGTAAAATGGTCGGTCCGGACCGGAAAAACCGACCGGACAGATCGATTTGGTCCGGTCCGGATTGGACCGAAAAATATAGAGTTAGGGTTCGGTCCATGATTCCTTGGACCGAACTAGTTCGGTCCGGTCCACGGTCCATGATTCCACGGACCGAAGTGGACCGGACCGACCGAATTAAAAATATATATTTTTATTTTATATATATATATATATTATTTTATATAATTAATTATGTAATTTTCATCTAACCTATTCCCATTTATAATATAAAATTTTAAATATGTAATTACAAAATAATATTCTATTAATTAAGTAGTGTATATTATCAATTAATTATAACCAATTCACCATTAACTAATTACTAACATCTACATTTATATCTAAAGTTATTAGATAAATGTTTTGTAAAATACCTAAATTGTAAGTAAATATAAAACAATTAGTAAATTATAAATTAACTAACCTAATACGAATTCCCCGTTATGTATATATGTATATAGTATATATATTATGATTTATATATAAAAATAATTTATAATTTAGAATATGTATTATGTATGTATATATAATTTATAATATGTATCATTGACCATATAAAATTTCTTTTTAATGAGTTAGTTGCATAATCTACATTAATAATTTACTTAATTTTAATTTAGTAATTTAAATAAAATGTTTAATTGATTTATTTAGAAAAAAAAAAGAATAAAAAATAATAATTGGATTGGACCGAATGGACCGACCGAATGGGACCGGACCGAATGCGGACCGGACCGAATGGACCGACTAGATGTTTGGTCCGGTCCGGTCCGGAAAAATGATAGACCGAAAAAATGATGGACCGAATCGGACTAGACCGAAACCGACCGGACCGGACCGTTTTCACCCCTACCATCAACTATTGGTGTGTCTACCACATCTTTTCTGCCATTCTATCCTCTTATGTTGTTTATTTGTTTTCAACTGTCTCTACACCCCTTTTCACTCCATTAACTTGAATTAGATCCCTTTTCCTGCATTAGTTGCTCATGCCCTCGTTTCTCTCCATCTTACTTGTCTCTCTCGTCTTTTTCTCAATTGAAGCCCACCTCTACCTTTTAAGTGGGTGGCTTCAGTGTCTCATCTTTTCCTAGTAATCCCACGTATCCATGTCGACATTCTCATTTAGGCTAAGCTGAGTTTTTATTTTATTTTTATATTTTTATGTTTTGGGTTTTTTAATAGTCTAATATTCTATAACACAGCAGGAAGTGATGAAACACTTCCCCTATGAAACCCAGGTCGAGAATGAGATATTGAGCTCAACAACTCACTGGATTCATGAGTAACTCAGCAGTAAAATATCAATATAATATTTCTAGCTAGTTTCCTTTGCGATAACATTAGTCAGTCAATTTCTAACTGACATTCTGAAATTTTGCCTTGTCATTTGTAGATGGTCTTGGATCACCCTGATGCAAACGATAGTGCCCAGTCAATAACAGTAAGACAGAGTGAGGAAGTGACTTTGTCTGTGGCAGAGATCCAAGATCAGATGGACCAATTCACCCACATCATGCAGCAGAAATTTCTATTAGGGGAAGATTATGAGCATATAGATTATTCAAAAATAGACAACGATGAGACCTTGGATGATCACTGGCAGAGGGAAGCCAACCATGATGCCGAGGAAAAATATTTCGCTGAAGATTGAGATGAATGGATGTTTTATTTGCTTTTTCTTGTCTGTCATAATCTTTTCTTCCCCCTGACTAGGAGTGTTTACCAGCTAAGACTTGCAAATGTAATTAAATTTCTTCTTTGTATAAATTATATGCGACCAGCAGCTTGTTTTTGTTGCTTGCTGTGTTCTGCCATTAGACGTGCATCAAGCGCACAAATCTATTAGAAATCCCTCATTCACTGATACATGTTCTGCACTCGATATTAATTCAAGCATAAAAAGTTGGTAAAAAGCTAACAATTTGAAGGGACCCCATGTGCAGAGGAAATCTAATTTTTAAGAGGATCTTAGACAGTTGGCTTCAATAGTTATGCTTTTTGTAGTATATGCTTTCTATACACACATAGATTGATGAGTGGTAGTCTGTTGTAGGATGACACGCCGATTAGAACGCATATCTGCGTGATTCTTGCCACCTTGGGTCTCGCGATCACGTAAGAGACGCCCATTTTCTATTGTTTTGTTTCTGTAGCTACGTTTTGACGGTGAGAGTTGTAGAGAGATACGCATTCATGTTGCTTCTACACCTACATTGGAAACGGCATCTCTTTTGTTCTAATATTCCTATTGAATTTTTCTTAAATCGCCTACCTCATTTAAGAGGTATTTGTCTGATAATGGCCAGAAACATACAAGCTAGCCAACTCCGCCGAGCCATCCTACACCAACTCTTAATGGTTGAACCAGCTGTGTCTCTGTCTCATGTTTGCAAAACTCTCTCCACCCAAAAATCTCTTCGAGTTCTAGGCCTCTGGATCATATTGAAAACTCCAGATTAGGACAAGTTGTTTGTTTTATACTTCTTGTTTAGGTTTATTCCCACTTCTTGTGCCAACTTTTTTATAATTAATAAAATATGCATTTTTTTTCTAAAATTTATTAAATTGCCTTTATGGAGAAAAAGGAAAGCTATTAAAATTTAATCCCTAGGGATTGGCTCAAATGGTAAAGGCATTGGGTTTATGAGGTATGCTCCTACATTCAAATCTTCTTTGGTATAAAAAATCTCTAAAAGCCATCGGAATATGAGATTTTCTCTTTGAATTATTTGAGATGCACTAGCAGGAAATTTTTTGTCGAGAGTCTATGCACTTCTGGGATCAATCGAGACGTTATTCCTGGACTATTGATGCCAATAAAATAAAATAAAAAATGAAAGCTATTATCTCCGCTACCTAATCATGCAAAATGCAATTCGTGCTTCCCAGGCACATGTCATGTGATAACCATGATATTCAAAACATTAAAAAATAAAATAAAACTTTTCAGTTGACTATAGTCCATTTTTCGTTTTACATGCTCAATCAATAAAAGTTTCAATTTACATGTCAATAGGTTTGTCCGTGTTAATGATTAAATTGCAACTGAGAGTAAAAATCGAGAATATATATGCAATTTCAGATGCAAATTAAAAATAAAAACTCTTTGCAGGATACGATTCAAGTTTTTTTTTTTTAAAAGAAATAAATGTGTATGGATGAAAAGTTTGATTATCAATTTTAAAAATTCTTTTCAATTTAAAAAAGAAATTAATAGAAAGAAAATAAGTTTAATAGAATATTATTATTGAAGAAAATAAGTTTTAATTTACATAATAACATTTATATTATTCTTGAAGCATCTAAATGAATTATTATTATTATTATTATTATTATTGTTATTTTAATAGAATATTGTGCAAAAGTGGCATTAATATATTGTAAGAGGTTAACGATTCACATGAGGTAGCTGCAATTAAAAGCTGTCCCACCACCAATTGGGGCTGGATTTTTGTTGCATTTGGAAGCATTCTCGACACTTTATATATTGAAGATTTGGTGCTGCCAAAATTCTCGGAAATAATTGGACAAGACAATTGTCACTGTCAATGCAATTCTCTCGACCCATTTCAACGTTGCCTCTATTGTACGTCATGACTTCAATATTATTAGGTAGTAAGTATGATATTCACGTCATTAATTAATTAAAAAATATTTTATTTATAAAAAGATTTTATAAACTCACAAATTAACATGTTATAATATGTCAAATTATAATATTATTTTTATTATAAAATAGTAGGGATATAACCGGTCCGGTTCAGTTTGAATTTGAACAAAATTTAAGACTGAATCAATATGTATCGATTTTATATTTTTTAAAACCAATTAAACATTAATTATACTCCTAAATCGATACTCCGGTCCGATTTTAATATACTATATTAATATATAATATAGTATATTATAATATATAATACTATAGTGATAATATATTATAGTATATTATAATATATATTATAAACTATAGTGATATAATATAGTATATTATAATATACAGTGATATAATATTAGCATAACTATTAATATGCACTATATAATATTAGTATAATTATTAATACAATAAACTATAGTGATGTAAAAAATTTAAAATTTAAAATTATATTAATTAGTAATTTATCATATAATTCAAAACTATTTTATATATAATTATATATTATATATACAAATTATATATAACATAAAAAATTAAAATATATATGAACCAGTCCGGTCCAGTTTAGATAAAGAAAAATTAGAACCAAACCAATTTTGACCGATTTTAAGAAAAATAAAATTGGTATCTAACTGAACCAAACTTACTACTAGACCTAATCCACTTGTCCAATCCAATTTACCTATTTGCCGATTTTCTTTTACACTCTTATAAAAATAGATTTAACGTATCATATAAAATCACGTAGTTTTTAAGTTTAATTTTATTAAATCTCATTGTGGATGTAGCAGTTATCTAATTATTTTATTTTTATTTTATATATATATATATTAAATATTATCTATTTATTATTGATTATTTGTTAATGGTAAGATTTTTAATAATTCATGAGTTGTTATCATTTTAATAATGATTGATTTAAATATTACTAAAAAAGGTCAATGAGCTTCTGTTTAGATTAATTTTTTCCTAATTATTATCATTATGTATGTAACATACGAAAACAATGAACATGAATCAGGAAATGTGGAAAATATCATTGTCCAACTATTCCGATCGCACCACTGAGCGACACGTGGAAAAATCTCTCCGTCAGGCCCACCCATAAACAAAGCAAACTTGTTTTCGGGCGCCGATATATCGGCAACCACACTCCTCCGACGATACGTACATACCTCTTTAGTTCTTAACGCCCCCACCTCTCCTCTCTCTCTCTTTCTCTCTCTCTCTCTCGGCTGAGCAAAATCCAACGAAATTATCTGAAACAGGTCTTGCCGTGCATTACACAAACCCTAATTTTTCGAAGCTCTAGAGCTTTTCTTTGTAGATTAATTCGACGCTATGTCTGTTTGAGGGAGGATAATATACTCACAGAGAGAGAGAGACACAGGAGGAAGAGGTTTTCGGGGGTGTACAAAGAGGACGACGAGGAGATGTATAGAGAGAGAGGGGTGGCTGGGTCCAGGTCCGAGGTGGGACCGGTCTCCGATCGGAAGCAGCGGATCAACGATGCGCTCGACAAGCAGCTGGAGCGATCCTCTCCCTCCACTTCCCGGGCCGCTACTTTAATTAACGGCAAGGATAAGTCCGTCTTCGTGGCCAAGCCTCCACCCGACCAGACAGACTCTCTTGCTAGCAACAACTTCTCCGATGGTCTCTACCTATATCTCTCTTTCAATTTTTTATTCTTTCTTTCCTGTTTGAGTCTCTGTGCATACATAATACATATATGTGTATATTGTAATTTGGGACGTGGGATGGATCTTTAGTATCGAAAATACTTCATTTATTGTTGTGTAATTCTTAGTAGAATGACAAAAACATGTTTGCGTCTTTGTGCATTCATAATACATAATACAAGTTTAATAGCGTAAAACGGGAGTTTATCTTGGGCTTTAGTCTTGTACTTTAAAAGTTCTTAAGTTTTAGAATTCAAGATTTCACTTTTCAAAAAAAATTAAAAAAGATCAAGAATTCGATCTTCATTGTGATTTTTTCCCCTTTTTGTTCACTTTTTATGGGGCTCAGGTTTCCAAGTTTCTTCTTTTCAAAGTTTTTAGGCTTTTCTTTTGGAATACTTTTTGAAGTTAACTATTTGTCCTGAGATTTTATATAGCAGCAAAAAATAATTGTGGTCGTTTCTCACAACCATCGCTTGGTTTACTTTAAGAACTTAGAATACTGGATAACCAGAATCAACTATTGTTATGACGGAGAGCTTAGAATTTCCAAGAATATATTTAAGCTCTTAGATTGTAAGGGGTTGTCAGATATTTGCACAAGTTTAGAACAACACTATTTTTTGGTGATTTTTCTTTCATCCCTATGAAACTGGAATTACAATTGATATATGTTGAATTTATCAAGAAAAATGTATTTTGATATTCAGGGTACATTTTACCTATGAAGAATAGAAGTTCCATTCATCTTTATGGGTTTAAACCTTCAGGGGGGGAAAGTTTGGATAACCTTTCTCGTCCCTTTGCCCATAGTATGATTTGTTGGCATCCACTACCTATTGTAGCTGCAAGTGTCACTCGTTGGGTAAAATTAAGTTCAGAATATCTTAATGAGTTAAGATGAAAATGAACGACTGCCTACTTTTTTTTCCATGCTTAAGTATGATAATGTCAACCTGCTCTCTCTCTCTCTCTCTCTCTCTCTCTCTCTGTGATACCCCCATATGATAAGGATAAAAGTAGGTAGTGTATGAGATCTCATATTATTTGGGAATGAGAAGTTCTTGCTCTTTATAAGATCTTAATGGGGCTACAATTATATCATTGACTAGTCCTTTTGGAGTATAGGTCATGTGGTTTGAACCTTCCATTGGGGCATTACAAAATGGTATCAAAGCCTTATCTCAACCAATAATGTGGGACTTGAGCCATGCCACTTACAAAGGACAAGCCCGACGAGGACGTCGGGAATTTAAGAGGAGAAGATTGTGATACCTCATATCATAAGGATAAGGATAAGTAGTGTATGAGATCTCACATTACTTGAGAAAGAGAAGTTTGTGCTCTTTAGAAGGTTCCAATGGGGCTCCAATTGTATCATTGACTAATCATTTTGGAGTATTGGAGTATATACCATTTGGTTTGGGCCTTCCATTGGGGCATTACACACACACACACACACTCTCTCTCTCTCTCTCTCTCAGAGACATGCAATAGATATTACACACTAGATGCACACACACACCTACAAGGGCTTGCCAGTTGTCCTTGCCATATTAGACTCATTTCCCATCCATTTTATGTCCTTGTTTTTTTCCTTTTTTGTTATGAGCACAAAAATAGGGAAAATATATGAGGAGATTGGCATTGTATCTGTTAAAATTCTTAAAGAATGAGATGGTGGTTGCAAAGGATGCATTGATAAATGGACCGAAGTTTTTCATGTAAGATATTAGTATCAATCTTTTCATTTGGAAGATGGTGCCATTATGCCTAATGTGGTGTACTTGGAATTAGAGGAATGGTCGCTGTTTTGATAAGAGGGAATGTTCGATGGGAGGGTTTAGAGATTTTTTCTTCCCTACCTTGTTATCTTGGGCTTCTGCTATTGTATTGAATGGGACTAGCTTTAATGACTTTTATGCTGCTTTTCACAGCAATTAGCTTGCAATTAGTTTTTTCTCTTATATATTTCGTGTGTACTTGAGCTTTGACTAATTATATGGATTAATAAATTATTCTTATAAAAAAAAGAAAATATTAGTCTGTGCATTTGCGTCCTGTTGACACCCTTACTCTGTCTTGTATGATATATTAAGTTAAAACATGTTTGTAGTTTCCCAGCTGTAATATATGCATGTTGCCTTCCACTCCTATGCTTTGAAGAGCTTATGTATAAAATATTTCTCTAGATTTCCTTTAACGATCCTTTCTTAAAATGTGCTACTATAACTGTGTCTTTTTGTTTCGCCAACTACCTTCTTTTGCTGCCATCCAAATACCATGTACATTTAGAAATTGGTTTGAAGTCCACAAATGATCAAGAGCCTGTTTTGATTTGTGGTAAGTGGTTTCAAAATCCCTCTCTAAAAGGGCAAAGGAGAACCATAGTCTTTATTAGCATCTGTGTGGTGATCCACATCTATACACCTTCTGGTCTGGTATTTAATGATATAACCCAAATTTTATTCTGGACATATCCTTGCTGCTTAGGGAGAAATGTTTAGAAAGAAAATCACTCGTTGAAGAAGTGACAAGATTGTTAGTCTCTTCGTTTCAGAAATAATTCTTGTAGATCGGTTGGTTTCCTTGGTATTTTTGGTGTCATATATATATTGCTTTGGCTCTAAAGGCCAGTATGATCATTGTTATTTCATTTTTTTTTTTTTTTTAAATTTGCATATGTTGGGTTTCAAACGAATATGTGCAGTTTTTAGTTATGTATTTGTTGGAGTAAAATGGGTTGGAAGAACATGCATATAAGTAGTGATTGAGGTTTTATACTTGAGGAGGTAATGGTAAATATTATCTTGAATGCATAAAATGATTAAATAATATGTGTTCAAGCCAATTTATTTGGGATTAAGGATTAGTTAAGAGCTTTAGATTGAAGTTACTATGAAACTCTACACCTCTCCAAAAATACTTAAGGCCTCGTTTGGTTACACAGTTAAGATGAGATTAGATGAGATATTTTGTTGTAAGTTGAATAAAATATTGTTATAATATAATTTTTTAATATTAGTTTTGTTTTGAAATTTGAAAATTTTGAATTGTTTATTATATTTTGTTTGATAATTTGAAAAGGTTGTAATAATTATATGAGATGAGATAGTTTGGTTTTGTGTAATCAAACTAAATTTGAAAAAAAATTATTTTGCATTATTTTTTATAGATCATAATTGAAAGTAAAGGTAGGTTTGTGAAAACAAACTAGACCTTAGTCTTTTTGGGGTTTGGTCTTCATGCAATTCAATGATTGACCTAAAGATCTCTCTTTTTCTGCACGCACACAGAACAATAGAGATCAAGTTCATAGGGTGACTCCTAGTCGTTTGTAGACGTGTTTTTAAGGGGACAAAGACATCAGATGAGCATTCTTTATTTTATGCCAGTATCATGAGATAAGATATCATGGAATGAGAGATGCTAGAGTGTAGCCTTATTAAAGTTCGTGGCTATATAAAACTAAAGGAGCCTTAGTAAAGTTCTTGGCTATATAGAGTATAAAGGAGCAACCTCTTGGGGTTGGCTCAAGTGTTAAAGGCCTTAGTCTTGGTGGTATGCTCCCTCTATGTTTGAATCCTCTTGGGTGCAAACAATTTCTAGGGGCTAGGGGAACTTTCCCTTGAATTACTTGAGGTGCATTGGAAACTTCTAGCCGAGGGCCTGTGCACTCCCGGGATTAGTCAGGACTTTATTCTCGGACATCCAGTGCCAATAAAAAAGAGTATAAAGGACCATGATTATTTTGCGACTTAGATGATATCACTTCTCAAAATGGCTTAGCAGATATTTTAAATAGTAATCTATAACTTTTAATATTGTATGTTTGAATATAGGATGGTTACAGTTACTTTATCGTGTGGAATGCTTAGCCTCTGTGACACTGCCTCAGTAATATGAAAGAGTGTTGCTTGCACAGAATTATGTCATTGCAACTTCCCATCCTTAACTGAAACTTCGTTTTTTTTTTTTTTTTTTTTTTGAAGTTTTGATCTTGCAAATTGGTTCAGTTTTGTTTCAGGATTATTTAATCTTTCCTGTGTAAGTTCTAACCTATTCAGTTGAAATGATTTATGTAATTCACACAACTACCATTCTTGATTAGATTTTTGTAACGTCAATTGGGTTTTCGCACAATTTGTGCTGCACTTCTACCATGTTTGGTAGTTCCTGAAAGAAGCACCTTCTCGTTGCATGTATAGTCTCACATACTGTGGTTGGCACAGTATACTTTGTTTTGTATTATTTGGTTTTGCAAGTTTTTCCATCATAATGTCATGATTGTGGCCAAACATTCTTGTCAATATTTGCTAATTTGTATCTTATCCATATTTGTAGAGGAATCTGAAACAGACAGTGAAGGATCAGACGTTAGCGGTTCTGATGGTGATGACACATCTTGGATATCATGGTTTTGCAATCTGCGAGGAAATGAATTCTTTTGTGAAGTAGATGATGATTATATACAAGATGATTTTAACCTGTGTGGGTTAAGCAGTCAAGTTCCTTATTACGATTATGCACTTGATTTGATTTTGGATGTTGAATCATCTCATGGTAAGCATATCATCTTACTTTTAAAATTAGCCATTTACTTGTGATGATCATTTCATTTTGTTAAAGTTCATTTCTTTAATGCTTCTATTTTGTTGAAGCATTTTCCATGATGTATTTGTATCTTTTTTATATTGCTCTTCTCATATAATTTATTTTTCTTCTCTTTTGTTCCCGTCTCTTTATTTCCTGGTAGTTTGAACTGTATGGTGACATGTCCAGTCATAATCGTTCATTCAATTGTCAATTTGAATAGTGGGCACTTTACCTTGGTTGGAATCATACAGGTGATATGTTTACGGAGGAACAGAATGAGTTAGTTGAATCGGCAGCTGAGATGCTCTATGGTCTGATTCATTCCAGATATATATTGACAAGCAAAGGAATGACTGCCATGGTGAGATTTTCTCTTGGTATACGATTTTGCATTGCGTGCATTCATGTCTGTAAACATTTGGCTCTGGCTAGAATGACTGTTTAGGAACTTTTTTATAGTTAGAAAAGTACAAAAACTATGACTTTGGGAGATGCCCAAGAGTTTACTGCTGCGGACAACCCTGCCTCCCAGTTGGTCAATCAGATATTCCTCGGTCAAGCACGGTAAAGATATACTGCCCCAGATGTGAAGATATCTACTACCCTCGATCCAAATATCAAGGTAGTATCCTATATACAGTTCAACCTGTAGTCGCAACTGCTTAATGCATATATCCAGGTGGTGTCAACAAATGCTCCTGTTGATACCCCCCCCTCTCCCCCCTTTTTCTCTCCTTTCTTTCATTTTCTCCCCTTTTCCCCTCTTTTTCTTTCCTTGTTTTGGCTCTTCGCACTTCTGTTTGTCTATTAGTCACACTAGAATGAGCCCCTTCTTGTTATTTCTATATTTATCATAATTATTTTTCAAGGAAAATTTCTATTTGTAACACCTGTGTAACACCACTAATGTGGCAGACAGTTAAGCCTTTTTTTATATATGTAGTTGATGTGATATGCATATCAATAACTGCCACGTCAATGGTGTTATGTGGGTATTACACTTGGGCTGATATGAGTAGTATGACTACTTTTAAAAATCAACATTAATGCAATATTGTGTGGAGGTCCAAACCATTTTAAGTGGCCCAGCACAGCACCCTGGGCTTTTGGTATTTCCTAAGTTTCTTTGACTCTTTCTAGACATTGATGGGGCGTATTTCGGAACCACATTTCCTCACCTCTTCTTGATGACTTATGCACACCTGAAGCCTCAAAAGGCGTTACTGAGCTATGTTCCAAGAGTGTTTGGGTTCAAGATTCACAAGCCATGATGCAGGAATTCCAAGCGTCAATTGGGCGAGCATTGCTTAGCTTCTGTTTTGGATTATTGCCCTAAGAAATCGATGGACTTCACACTTACAGCTTCCTCTATTCTGTAAGTTTTTGAAAATAACTGTAAAGCCATTGCCAACCACGTGAAGCAAGTATTCAGTTTTCAATTTAGCTGCTTATCTGCGATCTTCTCTATTGTTTTGTACTTTTTGGTAGTGTAGGTATTGAACTGGTTCTGTAGTTGATTTTTTTTTGTGGATTATTCCTTGCTTTCTCTTTTCCTGTCATAGGCTTAGTACCGTGATAGTTGGTAGTTAAAAGGTTAGCCACTAATTCAATGATCCTCTCCAATGACCAGATTTATCATGTTATATTTCTATTATTTCCTGTCATAAGCTTTATAGCCTTAGTACCGTGATTGTGTTTCTGTTACTCTGTAAATAAGGGGGGTTGTTTTTCATACAAGCATAATGGAACTCTTTTTTCGTTGTTTATATATGGTATTGCTCTTTAAACATTGTGCTTGTCAAACATATGTAATGGAGGAGAGGGAAATAAAAGACATGACAAAACCTAGAATTCTGCTTGTCAATATGCATATTGCATGCATCCCAGGTTGCAAGGAATGCAGATGCATGCCAACCAATTTTCTCTATAGTCTACTGTTAGCTTTACACACGAGTGATCCTAGGAGCCAGCCTGGTTGCCTCTAGGTTTAGGATTATTGGGTTCATGAATCATAATTCTCTCCATCCTCAGGTGGGGAAGAGTAGGAAATTGGTGGTCAAGGAGATTATGAGTGGCTCATCATGGTTTGACTGATTGTTTTGACTCGTTTTCGACTGTGAACATGTCAAACCTTAGTTGTGTATTAATCCAAGTCATGGGTGGCAGAAGGTTAACTATGCTAAATCCAGCTTTCTTTCTTGTTTTATGATGCCCTCCCAAGTTCCAACTTGAATCTTGAGGTCAATTGTACGCCGCCTTCTAATATGATATGTCCCTTCGCAACTTGAATCTCGCATTCTCTTTTCCCAACACACTTCCCTTTTGTTGTCAAGTGAGTCAAATTCTAGGCTCTTTATATTATTATTTTAGTCAGTGTCTTAATTGACACGATGTATGGTAGACCTTTTCAAAAAGGGAAATGATGCCCTTTGCACCATATTCTTGATGCCGTTTGTTTTCCCACTTTGGAAAAAAGGCTGCCTACTTGGACCATATGTTTTTAGAGAGAATCTCTCTCTTCCCTTCATCTTCTCTTACAATGGTTGCGTTTTGTCTGTCTTTCAAAAATGTTCACAATGTATGATTGGGGAAAGTGACGAAAGATCAATTGATACAATAAAGAACACATATAAAAACTTCATTGATCAACTTGAATAAAATCCTCAAAAAATCCAAACTTGGTGATTCAGACAATATAGATTGCGTGATAATAGGAAATCGTAAATTGGAAATAACACAATATTATAGATCTATGGGGGATGGGGGTTCGCACAATAAATGCGATTATAATATAGATCTAGGGTTGTTCTTGGTGAACATTCTGAACATCACCAAAGAAAGTAGATCGATGGGGGAGGGGGAATTCACACAGGAGGAACTATGGAGAAGAGGGGGGGTTCGCTCAACGACTAAAATCGCACTAGGGTTGGTTTGGGGGGCTGTGGGGAAGAACAATCCAGACCGATGGGAGGGGGGATTCTGTTCACGAGGGAGAGGAGATCAATGGGAGGGAGGAATTATGTTCTAGACTCATGAGGAAGAAGGTCTCGCTTTCGATTCTGTTCATGGGGAATCGAGGATTGATGGGAGGGAGTTGATCTATTTGCTCAGAGGCGATGGGAGGTGGAAAAGGCTGAGAGGGGGAGAGGGTGGATGATAGGGCAGATCAATTCACTAGAATGAGATGTTCCAATTGGACTGGACTTCTTTTAAATCGGGTTTGCTACATCATGTGTGTGTGGTGTGTTCTCGTAAAACCGGCCTAGGAATAGAATAATGGCAAGGGAACGGATTGGGCCAATTCCATTATTTTGAATCCCTCTTGCAGGCAGGAAGAATTATTAATACAGGTAGATAAGAGGGGGGCTTATCCTAAGAATGCCTTATATTGGCAATCATTGATCAGCTGTTGGGACCCATTGAACTTTTGGTCCGAAACTGGGGTCAATGCTTATGGGTTGGGCCCATATGGTACCTTCCTTCCTCATGAATTCGAATGGAAGTTGCGCCCCTTTGTTCCTTTCTATGACAACTCTGAATAACGTACCCCATATACCTGTCCTTTCATCCAAATCGATATAAAACATAGTCCTCTAGGCCAATTTAATCGGTATTGATCATACTGTGTTTTCTTCTTGTCTATGGATGCCTTTATAGATTGCACAAAATGCATTGTGCTCATCCTACCTACCTTCCTTTTAAGGTTTTAACTCAGAGAGAGAGAGAGAGAGAACTTGGTGAAATGGCTGAATAACTAAAAAAAAGAAGAGATATTTAGGAATATTGTTGCATGCTAATGAACTATATCATCAATCATTGTTAATAGTTTCAACTCAGTCCCTTCTTCTCTTTGTTGTATGCTCAAATTCTGAGAAGGAAAATTAAGTGATTTGTGCATAAACACGTGGTTAGAAATCCACGTTAAGAATGATTTGTCGACATCTCACTTGAATTATCTTTGTATATAGATATACCAGATTATAAAAAATAAAGTATTTAGAAACCATCACATGGATTTAATCAAGTTGGCGTCTAGCGCAAAACTCAATTCAATAACGCAATCATTTTCCATCAACCTCACAAAATTGCATATAATTGACTCTGTCGTATATGCCAGTTGGGGAGTGGAAATACCCTTTGATTACATACATAATCCTACCCACATAAACTCAACAAAAGAATGCGTATTTTTCTTAAAACGTCAAATAGCAAGATCCCTTTTCTATCGCATTCTCATACATTTGTACATTATTTCTTCCTCCTTGCTTCAGTCCCAATCCAAAATGTATATGAAAAGTAAGACACTGCCACAGGGAATGAGTGAGGGTCTTTTGTTTTTATCTTCCATTTCTTGATAGCAAAACTAAGGGGACATGGATGAGAGGAAGATGATAAGGACAAGGGCGTGGATCGTGCAAGGCCATGAAAAAGAGAGGCAAAAGTTGGATAAGAACAAAGGGAGGCCGACCCAATTTTCATATTCATAGATGTGGAGGCCTTACCCTTGATTAATTTGTTTCTTGCAATCAATTAAAAAATAGTATGTCAAGGAAAAAAAATAATGGATATTGGTATACCCCGGTCTTTTCAGACGGCTACCATGTACCAAATATAGTCCTTGTTATATAGAAAGCCAAGTCAGCTATACTGATCCATTTATGCTTGGTTTCTTGGTGAAGCTTCTAAAATTCCCTTTCTTTTCCCTAAAAAAAGGGGGCAAAAAATAAAATTCTCATGGTAACAATGAGTTAGAGATAGAGAGGATCAAATCACCTTTACTTATATAAGTACTACAGTAATAAAGAAATCTTATAAAAGTATGCTTGCAAATTGGTGTATATAATATGTTAGATTAATTTTATGATAAAAATAATTTTATAATCTAACATATCAAATTAAATCATATTTGTTTGTGAATTTATTTTTTGTAAATCTATTTATAAGTAAAGCATTTATCATATAAATCAAATGGACTCTTTCTTATTTTGTTTTTTGTTTTTCTTCTTGGGAAAGAAAAATACAACTCTCGGATCTCATCTTCGAATGGAAGATAACATGAGAATCGATATCATTGCATGAAAGATGACTACCAACAGCTCGGATGAAGGTTCGATTCCTTTATGCAATTCAATAACTAGTGTATAAATTTGTAGTAGAAAAGTCCGCAGCATGGGTGGAGCTTATTTTGAAGGAACTGCAATAACTAACTAGGGAGTTAGTTATCTTGGAAAGGCTGCTGAATACATACATTAATTATTAAATATTTTATATTTCTTTCTCCGGGAAAGTTTGAAACATTAAAAATGCCATGTGCCACTCCGCGACAAAACTCAGTCCTTGCGTTGCCCTCAAGGCACCAACGATGGCAGAGATAAGTAGATAAAAAGTCAAATGATATTTTCAGTGGTGTGATGGTGATGCGTAATTTTATTAAAAAAATAAGTAAATATAATATTTATATAAAAAATTAAATTTTTAATTGTAAATTTTATTTTTTTTTAAGAGTAATACTACATACAGTCGTAGAGTGTGTAAACACCAGACAACTATTTTGAAAAAAAGTATGGTTTATAATTAAAAAGTTAATTCTTTTTCATATGACTCTCGTAATAATTCATTTTTTTCAAAGAGACTGTACAGTACTTGCATAACCTGACTGTAAATATCATTTTTTTTTTAAAGTGATTGTACATTTTATAATTATATATGACATTACTCTTGTATGTTAATAATCAACAGTAAATTTTAGAAAGACCAATTTCTAGTGGCACAATCAGATCTTGAGATGCAGAGAATGAAAAAAAAAAGGGGGGGAAGCATCCACCCATTAGAAGTCCAACCTATAACCATTAAAAATGAAATTTGAGTCAAAGGAAGACTCAAAAAGAAAAGAAAAAGAATAATAACTCGTGAAAGAGCCCGTCACATGCTTATAACTTGTCTCTCTATTTTAACTATTTTGTTAAATTTTGACTGGAAAAAGACGTCACCTTAATGCATTAACCTGATATAAGGATTTGAATTGGTATAGGGGCAGTCCACATTTTTGACTAATTCAATGAGCCCCTATTTTCACCCTCTATCATTGAACATGCCTTTATTTTAGTTCTGCCCTTTTCTGGTTCTTATATCCATTCTACATTTATCAAATCTCGTCAATCTAATCTAAAAGAGAGGAGGATGAAATATCAAACATGTCGAATCTTGGAAATTAAGACTCCATAAAAATATTTATTTATTTATTTACTTTTCATTAAAAAAGTAAAGTATTTGAGTTAACAATTTTATTAGATTTAAAAAATTAAAAAAAAAAAGGAAAAAGTTGGGTAAAAATATTATAAAATTAAAATTATGTTATAAAATCATTTTTTAAAGATTATTTTTGTTTTAAAATTTGAAAATGTTGATTGTCTTTTGTGTTTTATCGAGAGGTTTGAAAAAATTATAATGATTAGATAAAAAGTATGAGAGAAACTGAAAATATTTATATTTGAATAATATTTAAATTTTAAAATAAGACGAATTGACTATAGTGGACTCACAGTCCATTCGTGAACTAATAATATTTTGTCAAAACCCTAACACAGCCAAAAGCTCTCTCTCCCTTTCTCTCTAGAGTCTCACTGCCAGCCAAAACTAAGCCAGAGAGGGGGTGGAACTTCAGCTCCTCCCTCCCTCCTCCCATTTGTTTAGACTAGATAGTGTGTAGCAATTTTCTTTTTAAGTTTCTGTTGTGTTTTCTATCCAAAATGTGGTGAAACGTCGATATGTTGTTCTCCAAAGCCCAGCAAGCACCACACGCCTCATTGCAGAATTCTCAAGCCGCCGATCCTTCATACGAGTGAAGGATTTTTTCGAACAGAGTAGCGTGTAAAGTGTGCGTGAGCTCCACGCACTACCGCATAAGAAAGCTCATGTTGCCACCATGCGCAGCATTTCTAGGACTAGGGCTCTTAGTTTCTTTAAACCCGATTGTCCATTGCACTTATAGGGTGGCGTGTGTCCCTTACGCTGCACCATAGTCTAGGGGTGCAAAATCGACCCATTTTGGTTCAGTTTTTGGGTAAAACCTCTGCCGACCGATGAGAGGGAAAACAGTGGAGCAACCAACAATAATCGGTTGACGGGGAGGAGAACAACCGGTCGTATCGATTCCGGCGGTTCACAATCGGATCTTGATTCCCCCCGACAGCGTCGTTCATCTGAGAGAGTAGAGAGAGAGAGAGAGTTTGCAGAAGAGAGAGAGGATTAGAAACGAAGAAACGGGGAAGAAGAATGAAGAAGACGACAATTTAATATCTAAACAGCGCCGTTTGGTTTAATAACAAACGATGTCGTTTAATTTATGTATAAAATACAAATATAGGAGTAAAATGACGCCGTTAAACTTAAGTGGAACTGTGTCATTTCATATTGATATAATTAAAAAAAAAAAGTATTATTACATCGGCCGGTTCAGCGGTTTGAGCCGGCCTCAAACTGCGAGCAAACTGACGATAGTCGGTTTTGCTAAAACTTTGTCGCTCACCCCGTTTTCTTAGTAGTTTCGGCCGGTTTTGGCCTCTAGCGGCTGGTCTAAGTCGGTCATGATCAATTCTACGGTTTCTTGTACACCCCTACCATAATCTCTTTGCTTTTGTATCTTTTTCCTGCATAGCTAAAAATGTAGATCTACAGATTTTCAAAACTGTAATTCATCATTTTTATGTCTATCTTTATGAATTTTGTTATTTGTTTTTGTTTAGGTAAAAATGAAAAAAGAAATAATCTCTTTGACATTTTGTCTATAGAGTGAAAGTCCTCTCCTCTGGAGAAACTCCTGCTACCGCCACGCGTAGTATTTTTGGGACCAGGGTCCTCGATTTCATTAGACCCGACCGTCTGCTACACTTCTAGGGAGGTGCGTGTACAGTCTCTTTGCTTTTGTATATTTTTCCTGCAAGGCTAAAAATATAGATTTACAGTTTTTCAAACTTTAATTCGTTATTTTCACATATATTTTTATGATTTTTATTATTTGCTTTTGTTTAGGTAAAAATAAAAAAAGAAATAATTTCTTAGACATTTTGTCTATAGGGTGAAAGTCCTCTCATCCTCTAGAGGATAAGGAATGAAATCTCTGTTTTAGACAGAATGTGTCTCTTAGATAATTTGTCTATAAAGAGGTGTAGAAGTTAAGATCATACCAATTATAAAGAAATTTGTATATTGAAAAAGTTTCAATAATGATCACAACTGTAATTTCGCTTTCTCAAATAAACGAAGTCTATTTCTTAAAATATAAATATATATACAGTGGACCTAAAAAAAAAAACTTTTGTTCTTTTGATGCATCCCATAAAATTGAGTTAAACGTTAACGGCAGCTTTGCAACGGTATTTTATGGGTTAGCGGCAGAAGAAATTTGAGAAGATAAACAACCACCCTTTGAAGGTCAACCCAAATAATCTGGGAAATTGCCCTTGAATATAAACTCTATTTACAGAATTGCCTACTCGCATTGGCTAACAATCCTCTCAACGTGGAATTCCTTGAAAACAAGTTCAGTTTTCTTTACGATAATGGAAGGATTGATTATGTTACAACTTGACCAAATTGGTCGGAGGATCCTTCTTATCGATACATTTCATAAAGGACCAAAAAAAAAAACAACAACGGCCTGAAAACTTTGACCAATATCGATTACGCTTTTAAGATTGATTGAGAACGTTATTAGCAAATAAGTTACCCCCCAAAAAAGAAGAAGACAAAAGCAGAAAAAAAAGAGGATAAAATTCATGACAAAAAATCATAATTATATGTCGATTGAGGATGTAGTGATGTCGGAGGATGTGATTCTTATGCTTATCTCCCAAATTGTTTGGGTTGATAATGTTTATAAAGAAGTTTTTGCTTCTTATTATTAAAAAAAAAAAAAAATTGTTCGCTCAAATGATAAGAATCTTAATATTGATGATATCAAATGAAATGATTCACTCTACAATATATTCTGAATTTTATCATTTTTAATAATTTTTTTGGTGTAATATATTTTTAAAGAAGTTTTATATATAGTCGTAAAATGCGTAAAAGACGTATAGTCGATTTATAAAAGAGTATAATTTATTATTAAAAAATTAATTTTTTTATGTAAATTTTATATTTATTTATATTTTAAAAAAATTATTTTCGACTCTAATTATTATTTTTCATATTTTTATATAACAAATTAAACCCCTAACACCATTGGTCGTTGACGATGGAGCTGTAATTGGTGGCTTATTACCCAATTTGCCTGCCTGCCAGCCAGAAGAAGATCTTCTTATCCTTGGATAAAGTATGAATTAACTCTTGCAGGCTTTGATGACATCTCAACTTATTCTGGTATATACCAAAACTTGAAATTAAAGAAAAAGGTAAAGGAAATACCCACCAAGTAAAAGAAACAAACAAAACAAACTTGTTCAGTTCTCAGATTTCCTTAAAGGAAGTGGCATTATCAGTAAATTTAGTAAAGCAACAGTCTTTTATTGAAGAACCCCTCCTTTATATTAGTTCTCAAGGTATCGCTCACTCCCAAACACGAGGAAGTTATTTCGTTCCTCCCCGACTTCTCTCTCTCTCTCTCTCTCTCTCTCTCTGTGTCGCTGCGAAAACCAGAAATCAATACCTCCAAAACAGAAGCATACACAGATATTCGCACCAGGCTGAAACCTTATTAGCTGCGGAAGAAAAGCGGAAGAAAAAAGAAACCAATAGACCTTTTACACTTGTGCACACAGTAGATACGTATCAATTTTTTTATATGTAAATGCACCAGAAAAAGTCTGAAACTCAACAAGAAGTCGCTTCCGAGTTGATCCCAACCCCACCACTTTACCTTCCTCCAATCCACCAAAATCACCTCCAAATCCATACCCAATCCAACTCACTAAGCACAATCACCTACTTTGTTTCTAACAAAAGCAAACCCCAACCTCATCTCACACTCCAAAACCCACCAACACAACCCCACCAAAACCAGTTTCACCGCGAACCCATTACCAGCAATCCCTCAGCTTCACAAACCCTTCATTCTGCGCCTCATAAGAGGCCTATAATGGCCCAAGCACCTTCCACAGTTTCATACTCTTCACCACCATCCCCTCTCAATAATTCCCACCACAAAACTTTGGATGTACAATCTTCATCACCATCTTTTTCCCACTCGACTCCTTCGTCTTCAATTTCCTTTGCCAAAAAAGCACTGGCCTTCAAATCTTTCCGTCATTTGCGATGTCCTCGTTTGCTACGAGCTCGTCTTCGCTTTCTTATCCTCCTTTGCTTGCCTTCTCTTTACTACTTCATGTCCAATCCTCGCCGTTCTTTTACCCTTGACTTCCTTTCACTGCTAGCTTTCTCCGCTGCCCTTTTAATTTCTCTCAATCTTGAACTCCCTCGCCTTCCCTCGATTCGATTATTCTTTGGCCGTTCGTTCCCAATTAAGCTTTTCTCAGCTTCCTGCCCCTCTAAACCGTATCAGCCTGTTCTTTGGTCAATTGGGTCGAAGCCCAAATTCGTGAAAAGGCCAAATTCAGGGTCATCTGTGCAAGTTTATAGCAATGGGGATGTTTATGAGGGTGAATTCCACAAGGGAAAGTGTTCTGGAAGTGGAGTTTACCACTATCACATGAGAGGCAGGTATGAGGGTGATTGGATTGATGAGAAGTATGATGGGTATGGGGTTGAGACGTGGGCAAAAGGTAGCAGGTACCGTGGGCAGTATAGGCAGGGCTTGAGGCATGGGATTGGATTGTATAGGTTCTACACTGGAGATGTCTATGCTGGGGAGTGGTCTAATGGGCAGTGTCATGGCTATGGAGTCCATACTTGTGTGGACGGGAGCCAGTATGTGGGGGAATTCAAGTGGGGTGTTAAACACGGTCTTGGTCGTTACCATTTCAGGTGAATTCTTGTAACTTTCGGTTTTTGTATCTTTTCATTAATGGGGTTGTATTAGATTTTGTATGAAGTTCTCTTTGGCACAATGTTGATTCTTGAAGTTTAGCTTATCCAAACTGCCGAGTGTTTATAAGAATTTTATTTGTTGATAAGCACGTAAAATTTTCTTTAAATTATGTTCAATTGTAGAATCTTACAATCAGGGGCTAGATAGTGCCCTCGCTGATTGAAAGCGGTGTACAATGCACCTCAATTTGTAATCTCATGATAATTTTTTTTTAATACTGGAGAATTTCAACGCAAATGGGCCACTGACCTAACTTGAGGAATGGCTCTCTAACATTTTGTGACATTTAATCAGTGGTTTAGTCTCTATCATCTCTCCATGGCATTGCACAAATTTTTCTTCTTTACTTATGTCTTCATTCCTAACCTCTAAGTTAAATCATTCCTGATCATGGTGCAATATAAACATGTGGCCAGACGCAAATTGCAGTTTGCATGATAGAACATCCTTGCTAATGTGTTTCTTATGATAATGCAGGAACAGGGACACATATGCTGGGGAATATTTTGCAGACAAAATGCATGGTTTTGGAGTCTATCAGTTTGGAAATGGACATCGGTATGAGGGATCCTGGCATGAGGGAAGAAGGCAGGGACTTGGTTTATACACCTTCAGGAATGGGGAGACACGATCTGGGCACTGGCAAAATGGGGTTCTTGACATTCCTTGCCTGCAACTCACCTGTCATGGATCTCCCTATGCTGTCAACCATACCAAAGTTCTTAATGCAGTCCAGGTAACTGTGGTTGTTTTTCCCTTTTGGTGATAGGATTTTCCTGTGCAATGAAAAACGACTAAACAAAATGAAAAGTAGAATAAGCAAATGTTACTGTTTGCGTTCACCTTCACTACTAACATGATATAACCAAAAAGATGCCATTTCGGTCCTTTTCTCTTCTGTGCTCTCTCCTTCTCCCTCTTTCTCTATTAAATTCAATGGAGGACCTGAAAAGTAAAAAGTTTTGAGCAGCTACCATTGCCAGTGGTTGCTATTTGGAAATTGTCTAGAATAATGCCCCTCTGACACAAAACCTACCCATCCTTCCATTCCTGGTCATACAAGGCAAATGGCTATACTAATTTGGAAAGTAGCACAATACCTTGTTAGACGGATTTGTAACTCCTATTGAAGTTTCATATTCTGTCTTCATTTGTTTTCTTCATATTCTTTTTTTAAATCAATATCTTTATTTTTTTCTTTGGTGATTGGTAAGAAATTCACACATCCCATAGGACTTGAACCATGACCATGACTCACCCACTTTCCTTATTTTTATGAGGGGATGAGATACCATTTGGCCCAAAAGCCATGGGTGTTATGCAATCAATATTTTACCTCTATTTTGCTGTTTTTGTATTTTTAGAATGTAAATATAAATATCCTAACTTCGTGTATTGAGTATTGGCATAATTGAAATTGAATGCCAACCATAATATTCATGTGGATTTTCTTCTAACTTCCATCTTGATTAATTCAGAAAATTTTAGACATCTACCCATTTTGCAACTGAAGATGCTTGAAATGGGAGATAAACTCTGTATCCGGAAAGATGTCTGGTTGGGGAATATTGTACACCTTTGTCAGTGAAAGGAGAATTTTGCTATTTTATTTTAATAAAGTAAATGGTTGAGTGCAAGAATTTGTACACCTTTGGAGTTGATTTCCCTAGTTAAGATACAAGTTATAGTATGTGTTGACTGTCACAACTTCCAATCCTGTCCAAATTAACTTTTGAGTAATGCTACATACAGTCACTTTTGCGTACTCTCTGCGCACTCTACTGATATGATTGGTTGGATTAATTTTTTTTTTAATACACAACCAATCATATCACTGGAGTGCACAAAGGAGTCCACAAAAGTGACTGCGCATAGAATTTTTGTTAACTTTTTAGATAGGAATGATATGTAGGGGTAAGCTAATTTCTGAGATTAGCTTGCATGCTGGTTGAGTGGCTAAAAGAATGCAGTTGTGTTCTATGTTAGACCAGGTGCATTGAGCAGTCAAAGGACAGGACACATCTGTGGTGTTTGTTATTTTCTTGTAACTGAAACTATTAGATTGAGCTTGGTTTGTCTTATGATGAGCTTTCACAGTTCACGTAGCTGATCACTGGTTGATTACGGAGACCAGCTAAAAGCCAACAATGCTAACAAACTTAACAGGCTTGTAATACAATAGCCTTTTAATCTTATTCTAAACATAGATGCAACAATAATTATTGGAACAATTAACAATTACTAATGGAGATGTCTTATGAGCAGAAAGCGCAGCGAGCTGCTGAGAAAGCATTTGATGTGGGGACGATGGATGAGAAAGTGAACAGAGCCGTGGCGGCAGCAAATAAAGCAGCAAATGCAGCACGGGTAGCAGCTGTGAAGGCTGTCCAAAACAAAATGCATCTCGGCAGCAACATTGATGAGACACCAATTCGATCCGTATAAAGGATCTTCTAAGACCTTACCTCATCAACATTATGCATCCACTAGAGAATGCCTACCACTACAGCATATTAGCTTTTACAGCAGAGAAAGCAACAGAAACACAAACAAGTCACCGTTTCTAAATCCATTTTTCTCCCTTCTTTTGCCGTGAATACTCCATTGTCAGTGCTGCATACGAAAGGTACCTGCTTGGAACCGCATTTGGTCATTAGATTAAATGGCTGATTGAGGAGCAAACAGGTTCCCTCCATTTTGCTGGCTTCAATAACGTGTGTATAGGGTGTTTGAAGTTTACAAGACATAGGGTTTTCTTTCACAACACTTGAGAGTCATCCTGTAAAAATGCAAGTGGTCGTATGAGTTGGCGCTAGGATAAACTGCCCAGCCACAGTTGTGTACGCCATCGTTTCCAGCAAAAAAGAAGAAGAAGAAAATATATTCTTTATTATTAGTATTGTTATTCTCTATTCGTATGAGCTAATAATTTTCTTTGTCCAACTAACTTTGCATTGAACGGTGGGAATGCTTAACAAAAAACCTTATTCTAATCAATACAAAGTAATAAAAGATTTTTTTTTTTTTTTTAAAAAAGGCAGTTGAGTCTAATGTGGGCGCAGGTCATTTGACCAAGTCAAGAGTGTATTTGTGAATATTTTATGGAGATAGCTTTATGTTGCGTTTGGGAAATATAATAATCTCAAATATTCTGTAAATAATAAAAATAATAATAATAAAATATTAAATAATAGTACAAAATAAATAATAAATAATAATAAAATAATAAATAATAGTAGAATATGCTTAGAATATTCCACTACCAAACTGGCCCGAACCACAAGGACGATTGGCAAACTTAGCCTCCACACCCTTCATATACAAACATTAATAAAACGCAAATGCAATTTTTTTATTTAACTGACAAGGAAAATGGGCTTCCCATTCTTCCCATAAGCACATTTCCGTTGACATAACAAAATTTAATTTATAATAAAAGTTTAAAATTAAGCATAACGTCCTCAAGAGAGAATCAAAGTCACATATGGGTTTATATTGCAAAATGACCAATAAATGGTACAAGTAAAACTCCATTTGAGTCATTATAAGGAGCAAAAACCTCTTCAACATTGTGATATTCTATACTTCGCCCAGACTTATTATCGGAGCAGGTGGTAGTGATGAACCTTTGTTCAATTTATTTATATTTGAACAAAAATCAATCTCAATCTTATCATCAAGTAACAGAGTAAGCTTCTTCTCTCTCTTTTTTTTAATCTAACGTATTGGAATTTGCTCCATAGTAACTTAATTTTCACAAAATAAATTATTATTTACATTTTATAACTTTATCTGCAAATTTTTTTAATCGTATGGTAGTACAATATTTAAGCAAACAAAAAACTCATTTTCTTTCCAAAAGAAAAATGAACCTCCTTTCCTACCCTTTGCCATTACAGTGGGCAGCAAACTATGGTGTTACAGTTTTTGCCACATATCATAACCCTTTCAAGGGCAGCTAGTTCATTGTGAGAAAAAATAACAGAATACAATTGCAGTGGTCAAATTTCCACCTTTTATGAAGGGTTTTGTTTTGGAAGTGGGGAGGGATGAAGCTACCAGGAAGCCAATGCAAGTCCATCTCTTAGTCACTGACCTAAACAAACTCAATGTCAAATGTATGATATATATCCCAAGCATGTTGGGCAAAACAGGAGAAATAAAAGCAAGCTGGATGAAATTTGGTGGTTTCAATCTCGGTGTCTATTTTCATCTTACGATCGTTCTTCTTTGCCTATTATATATATATGTAACTCACCACATTACCAATGCTCCACAATCCCATCCCAAAAGTTACTGTTGTGTGTATAGCATGAGCATACACCAGAAGCACAGGTGGAACATTGAAATGCATCAAACTCTGACTAAGCTATAAATTCTGAAAACCAGCTAATAATATTCTAGAAAAAGAATATGGCTTGGGAAAAAATAAAAGGGGTGCAGACTAGGTATGAAGCATGTCATTCGCATAATTTCCATCATATACTGTCACTGTTCAAGATTTTCTGGAACCCTTTTAATGCCACCAGACTTTTTGAACCAAACAGAGAATGATTTCAGCCTCAAGAACTAGATGATGATATAACAGATCGCTTTTCCAACAAGGTAAACGTCTCAATTAGTTTGGACTCTTTATGTTGGTATGCTATCTTCTCAAACATATGTTTAAGTTTCTCATGTTGAACCATTTCTTCCAAAATTTTATCCTGCAGGTCTGAAGGTGAGAGTTTCTGCTGGTCATCACTCATGTCAGAAGAAGAGAATACCAACTCAGACAACAAGTCCTTCTCAACTTGCCTATAATATTTCTTCTCTTCCTTTGTCCCAAAGACAATGAGATGGTAAACATACACTACTTTTTCCTGCCCTAGCCTATGCGCACGGCTTATAGCTTGTCTTTCCACCGATGGATTCCATACCACATCCAATAAAACAACCCTTGAAGCCCCAACCAGATTTATACCTTCAGAACAAGCCCTTGTCGATGCCAGTAATACCCGAATGTTGCTACTGGGATCATTGAAAACATTAATTGAGGATTGGCGCTCCTTTGCATCATTCTTTCCATTTATATACAGCACCTCATTCCCTTCAGTCCAATTAAAATGAGACTTAAGCTGATTCATCACGAAGGTCAATGGACGAAGATATTGACTGAAAACCAATACTTTCTCACTCATAGCCTCACTAAGCTGGATGAGTTCCATTAAAAATTTTGTTTTTACTCCAGCCTCTGGATTCAATCCTCCTAACTTATCCCGGTCAGAAGGAAACTCCTTCCCCCCACACTTAAGCAAGATTGAAGGATGGACAGATATCAAAGACTCATAATGCTCAAATTTAAAATGGTTCCCTTTAGCATAATGACTGAGTTCATCAAAGAGGCTCTTCTGCAGTTGGGCTGGCTTCAATATAACCACAGAGTCCCTCAATCCAGGAAGTTTCTCCTGTAGTATGGAACCTTTGTGTACATGCACAAATGGCTCAATCATATCTCTAACCTTCTTCAGTTTCTCACATTTCAGCCTGTCATCAGTGGCTTTGGTAATGGAACTTGTAAGAGAGCCCCATCGATGTCTTATGTTTGCAAACTTTGGCCTTGCAAGGCAGAGAGTATTATATAGCTCATCAAAATTGTTTTGAAAAGGAGTTCCTGAAAGGATTACTCGCTTTTCTGTTTTGATATTTGACAAAGCCTGCAGAATATGGCTGTCAGAATTCCGAGGTATGTGCCCTTCATCGAGGACTACAATACCAGGAAGCTCAAGGAGGATTTTTCTGAGGTGAGCATGTTGCTTACTTACCTTCAATTCACCCTTTCTCTCACCAGTAAGTTTTACAAACAGTTTGTAACTCATCCCTAGAATGCTTCTATCCGTTTTCCAGGAATACAACTTCAAGATACGGATATCTGTTTTCTCCAGGTGTCCAACTTGCCTCACAATGTAATCAGCGAACTTACTTTCCTTGCCAGACAGCTCTGGCTTGTTCAGATTGTGAAAGGGAATGTTAAATTTCCACTTTTGAAATTCCTCTTCCCATGTAAGGAGCATGCTGCAAGGAGCAATAACTAGTGGTCTACATCCTGGATTCAAGCTCATGTATGCCTGGAGAAAAACAACTGTCAACCGGGTCTTCCCGGTCCCAGGAGCATGAGAAATAATGCACCCATTTCCACCAGAGAAAGTAGTTTGGTTTTTTAACTCGTCAAGATAAATTCCTCCAGCTATGTTCTTCCAAATAAATTCAAAACCATCACGTTGATGCGAGTACATACTACTTTTTATTCCTGGAATGATGTCCCACACTGTGCCTTCAGCATGCTCTCGGGATCCACAGTCATGGTAGGAATCGCAAAGAGAATCTTGAGAACCAAGCTCATCAAAGATGGAGTGATTCATTGCCCCCCCTGAGTCCCTCCAGTCTGATTTTCCACAAGGATGTGTACTCTGCAATATGCAAAACCACGTTTAAAGAAAAGAAATGCAGATATATGATACAAAGCTCCTCTATTATCAAGTTGTTAAGCACAGGTTTATATGGGGAGAAAAGGTTGAAGGTAAAACATGAGTAAAGCATTAGACTTAATGATCTTAAATCAGTAAATGTAAATTAGCAACTAAACTCGGCAAACTTGAAAAAACTTGGTTTGACACAAAAGACCAGCCATTCACCTCAAATAGCATCATAATTCTTGTTAAAGTCATGCAAATTAACATGTGACAAGTTTTTCTTTGTACATTGAAATGTGTGTGCATGCATGTGCGTTCTGCATGGTAACATGGGTGAATATTTTTCAACAGAGTATAATGCTCTCCAATTCAAAAAATGAAACCCATTATCAAGTTAATAGCCCATCAAATACTTCTTCTTTTTTTATGTCAGGGAGCCTCTCCAAGGCAAGGCCATTTAGACCCACCCTTGCAGAGTAAACCCCGGTTCTGTGCACCACACCCTCGGAAGTTAATAGCTCATCATATACTGTGCTTTCAAATCAACACAAGTATTGAACAGCTAGCAATGTCAGGTACAAATCTGGTAAAGTACTTGCATTAATTTGAATTCTGTAATGTTATTATCATTAAATATTAGACCCTCAAAAATATCCATATGATTCTATGTTGGCATGTTGAAGGAAAGAGAAGGGGAGAGAGATACAGAGAGATTAAGAACAAAATCTTGATTAATATGACCATGAATAAGACAAAATCGTGTGACTTACAAAAGATGGTAGAATATACTTGATCTCCATTTTGACGTAAGAGCAAAATGCACATCTAAATCCAACTTGTTCATCAAGAATAATCTGATGATTCCCTAGGTGGCAAAGGGTAGCGCTATCAACATCGTCCTCTGGAGGAAGGGCATCTTCATTTTCAACCTGTTGATCAACATTTAACCTTTATGAGTACAAATAAGGCTAAGGGGACGAAGGCCAGGAAATAATAAAAATAATTAAATAAATGCTCCCAGTTTGACATTCTTTCATACGTAAATGCTCACAGAAGCATTTATTTCATACATAAAGGCCAGGAAGCATTTTTTCATACATAAATGCTTCTGTGGGGGTAGCCAAGAGCATCAATGGGCATATGCTAGACCTTCTGGGCAACAGAGAAGGAGTTTTATCTATCAGGTACCTTGAACTCCCTCTTATTGAGCCTTATTGTGCATTTATGAAGCCTAAAAATGTCATTATACGTGGTGCTGTGTTCATTTTCAAATCATGTCAACAATACAATCGCCTATTGAGCTATGAGCATAGTATTCGAATCCTTTTAGCTAACAATAATGTAATGAGCACGATAAATATGAGGCAGATATGAAATCAGTGTGGAAAATACCATAATTATATTTAACTCGTAAGCTCAAGAACGCAGGTTTCATGCTTAAGTACTTCAGAAGTTTAATAAAAACCAGAAAAGATCTACATAAAATAAAATAACATTTAAAACCTTGCTTCGTCACATATTAAACATAATTCTACACTTCTACTCAGGGACAGAAATAGGCCATGCTAGTTACCCGCACACATACACGCAAGACGCGCTTAACGCATAGGATTGCATGCACAAGACACACAATATGCACACATGCTCGCACAAGACACACAATATACATGCACGCGCACAAGACACACAGAATAACATGCACGTAAATATATAAATATTATAACAATAGAGCTATCATTCTTGCAAACCTCAAACCATGCAATATATAAATCCTTTGGCTTTATGCACGTTGATATAGAAATGGACTCCATGTTGGTTACTAAATGGCTGCTGGATTAGAGGTGTTCGGTTTGGTATTTAGAAGATTTTTGGGATGAAATTCAAGCATTGGTGAGGTCTATGGATGTCAAGGTCCAACACATTTTTCAGGAAGGTAATTCTTCGGCAGATTTTCTTGCAAAATTACGAGCTGAAGGCTTGTCGGATCTTTGGGAGAATTATACAGATATTCCAAAGCTACTAAGAGGTTCTTTTGAAGGTTGAAAAATTAGGACTACCTCAGTTTCAGGTTTAGTTGGTTTTGGTAAGGTTCTGAGATGTTGGATGTTGTTTTTAATGATCTGTTTTGATAAGTTGTTTTGTGATGTTAAAACAGTATTCCTCTGCCAAAAGTGAGGATTTTTCTAATAAAGTTTCAGAGTTCCTGCCCTCCTTCATTAAAAAAATAAAATAAATAAATAAAAAGGAGCTATCATTCTTACTTTAAAAACCAATTTCTAATCAATGTTTAAGTTTCCAGTCCCAATTTTCAGCCTAATGACATTGGAACTACAGAATGGAATGTTAGATGAACTCTAATTCAAAAAAATAAAATAAAATACTCATCAAAGAAACAAAAGAAGAACACACGTGAACAAAACATTACACATTACAGCCAGGCCAATTAACTCTCAGTACAAATATATTTTTGATGAAGTTCTTCATATCCTTAAAACATTACATTCACAAAGACCCAAGCAGCAGATGTGCTAACAATACCTAAAAGAGTTATAAATATATATAGAACGCCCAATTAATTTAGCCAAAAGGCATCATAATATAACAGCCTAAAATAAAGAAATATATGATTTTAGATTTTATAGTTCATGTAAAGCCTTCAGAAAACTCAAAGACAGATCCTGAGAATGTGAGGATGCCATAGTTTACAGCACACAAAAATGATCAAAGCATGCAGGAATATGGGAATAAAAGGTTGTTAAACAATATAGAAAGTTCATATTTAAAACAACACATTTAGAAATTAAAGATTTGGCTCGATTACATATCATTAATAAAAAAATATAGGCCATCTATGCTCCATAGCATATAAGTAATCGATGGATGTAGTCCATCAATCCAGGAATTTACATGTATTCCTTTTCTTTCATTTGTAAGCTATCACATGGAATGGCATTTTTAATGCTGTAAACATAATGCTTCAAACTCGTTGTTGTTTTTTTTTTTTTTTTTTTTGCTTCTTTTGATAGGTAAACTCGTATTATTTAAATCTTAATTCCACTTTGTCAAAACTTAACAAAATAAAGGAAACCAGGCTGTCTATTTTATGGCAGACATGTCTGGGATACTTCTCCACCAATTGATGAAAGCTGTGTCCATGGACCAGCATAATCATCAGGAGTGATTTCTTGATTATTTATTTATTTTTTTGATTGGCACCGCGTGTCCAAGAACAACGTCTCGACTAATCCCAGGGGTGCACAAGCCCTCGGTAAGGAGTTTCCCGCAAGTGCACCTCGGGTAATGCAAAGAGAAAATCCCTCAATCCGATGGCCCCTAGAAATTGTTTGCAACCAAGGAGATTTGAACCTTAGACCTGGGGGGAGCATACCCCCAGTCAGTAAAAAGCACTTTGTTCCAAATGTGGTATGCAAGTTCCATTCTTATAGATTAATACCAGTAAACGTAAAACCAACCAAATATGGTATGCAAGTTCCATTCTTATAGATTAATACCAGTAAACGTAAAACCAACCAAATAATCTCCCCAATCAGTAGGCCATGCAAACGTATTCTCTTTACCCTTGGGTCTCTAGTTACCACGTATATCATGACCAAAAACCAAAACCAAATTAATTCACAATTTCACCTAAAATCAAAGGTCGTTTACATTTCATACCCAGTTAGCACTTTTTATTGCTGAAATATACAGGCTTCCTAATATTGATCATACCATAATCCATTAAATAAAATTGTCATGCAGAACAGACAGGAAACAGAAGTTGTGGCTCCAAATGAACTGATTTAAGAAACATATGAGAAAAGTAAAATGAGTTGAAAAATGTGTTCTCTCTTGGCTTGCATCTTCACATAGACAGCATACCTTAACAGAATCGATCGAACCAATTTCACTAGCTCTGAGTGCAAGCTCAAGCTCAGCCCAAAGTTCATCCATTTTCTTATCATCTTCTGATTTCTTTGGTGAATTTGACTCCTCAATTCCAAACGTGAACTTCAGGGGTAGATGCGTCTCGGCAACTGATGGATTGCTTTCATCTTTGCAAGCCTCATCTCCAGAAGAAGCCAACTCTTCTAGACGAACTTCTTCCTTGTCCAAAATGGAATCTATAAGAATCTTCATGACATTACAACTTTTTTCCCAGCGGATGCCCTTACATTTGGTGGGCATCCTCTTGGTGGATTGCACACGTTCACCACGATTACCTTTGTCACTCTTATATTTGCTTCTAGTAGACACAGTTTTCTTGCCAGCATGATAAGCCTCGTCATCACTGAAATCATCTTCATTCTCATAAGCATCATCACCGCCTTCATTACTGTCATCATGTCCAGATGAAGACTCTATTTCCTCCTCATCAACACATAAAGGGTGACTAAAAGTTCCAAGCTTCATTTTCTTCTTTCTCCATTTTGAAATAAAATGGGAACGGGTTCGTTTTGCTACATAATCATGAAGCACATTAACAGAACCCTCTTCGTGATTATTAACGTCGATATATCTGTCACTATACACCACAAAGTCCAATCCATATCTCCTCATCTTGACCCCAGCGTCAACTCTTTTAGGCCTTCCTCTTTTTTTACGTCCTCTGTTCATATTCTTGCTTTCTGCAGCAACTTCCTCTTCCTCATCCTCTTGACTACTGCTATTCGAACTGAACTTCTTGGAACCCCCGCAGCTTTGCAATTGTTCCGCTTCATAATCGTCATCATCATTGTCATCTTCACTAGAGGACGATTCCAATGATGTCTCCAAAATAAATTCATCACCATCATCTTCATCCACATTCCTTCTCAGCCAATCAGAGAGAACATTGTCACCAACATCCTTATCATTATTCCTCTTCGAAAAAGCCGATGCAGCATCATCACCACCATCCTCATTCTCATTCCTTTTCAACAATCTGAACCGCGACCGAGTCCTGGCCGCCGTACCCTTACTATCCCTATCATTAAAAATTAAGCAACTACTCTCAACTTTTCCCTTCAACGATGAAATCATTTCATCACTATCCCTCACCCCATTGTAATTCAAAACACCACTTTCATTCACATGTTTCACACTCAAATCAGTCTCATCATCAGCATCAATACAAACAACACCCTCATCTCTCAGCAACCCCAATGTCAGTCTCGAAGAATTCGAGTTCACGCAGTCCAAACCTACCCCTTCAGCCAAAAACACCACATCTTCCTCGCTATCATCCACCATAATCTCATCCACATTATCCATTCCCTCAAATTCCATCTTAGAACATTCCTTATTCTTCAACCCCTGACTCTCCCTGCCCACCAAATTCATCGATTCACTGCCTTCTTCTGCGCAATCATTCACACGAATCTCTTCCACACTGGCCTCCTCACTTCTACCAGGCATAGAAACAGTCTCACTCTGAGTCTTCATTTTACAGTTAGCCCCTAATCTCTCAGACCAGCTAATGCCTTGAACCATCTCCGCCAATTTCTTCCTATTACCTCTACTGGGTACGCTTGGAGTGACCGAGTCAACCCCATTATTATCCTTCCTCTTCTCCTTCTTCTTCTTCTCATGGTACTCCTCGTAAATTAGGGCTCTCCCTTGCCTGGTTCTCTTCGCTATAGGCAAGCTATAGTCCATCATCGGTCCTCAATCTTTCCTCTGAAAACCCAGAAAACAAGAACAAAACAAAGGATAATCAACAAGCACGCATATTTACACAACACGCATAATACATGGAAAACGTACAGAGTACGTCAGTTACCGGGTGAGCCTTGCCTTCAACAATCAATGCCTTATTCTTTGGGGGAGAGAGAGAGAGAGAACACAGAGAGAGACGGAGCAACAGAGAAAAATAGAAGAGAAAAAGGCGCGAAGCGTGCATGCAAGCAAGTGGCCAAAGGGAGTTTATTGACACTCAAAAAAAAAAAAAAAATTGGCGAAAAGATGTTGAACCTTTCGCCTTTTCCCAATTTTCCTTGCGACTCGAGAAGACTAATCAATTTCGTTTGAAGAGAAAAAGTTCAAAGTTATACAAAAATATTAATTTTTAATATTATTTTATTTTATAATTTAAATATTTTGAATTAAATTTTATATTTTATTTGACCAAATAAAATAAAATGAGATAATTTCTAAGAAAATCAGAACTAATACTCTTTCCACTTGTCTTACCCTGTATTGGATGTTCTAAACTTCTAATATATAAATATATATATATATATATATATGTCTTTTTCTCTAAATAATATAAATGTCCAATATTGAAGGAATTATTTTTCTATTTTCAATAATCGATCCAACTGTAGTTGCTCGTCATCCTGCCATAACTGCTTGCATGGCACATGATGGGTAATCGATACAAGAATGTGACTTAGGTTTGGTTGGTAAGTTAGAATTTTTATCTCAAATTTAAAATTTTTATCTCATGATTATAATTTTTTTAAATTTTAATATAAAATATAATAAATAATTTAATTTTTTTAAATTTAAATTTAAAATTTTTAAATCTTAATACAATAATAATATTAAAATATAATATTTTAATCTTTTATCTTAAAACTCAAAATTTTCAATGATCAAACCAAATCTATTGATCTAAGGAGATCTGGTTCTAATGATGATGAACTAACAGATTTGATGTTGATAGTGCTGTACTACCTTGAAAAGGCAAATCAACACAGATATAACAAGAAAATGTGAAGATTTTGAGAATTTAAACAATATTGCACATATTTCAATATTTTAGCCATAATTTTAAGGGAATTGACACAAATCGTGGTCACTATGTTATGCCTAGTTGTTCTCGTTTCAATATTGATATTAGCCATTTTTCCTTACGAACCAACAATTTAAGTTAATTATTTTTTATTTTTATAGTAATATTTTGTTGTTATCTTTAAAGATGATTTTTATTTCGATTTGGTTTATATTCTTGGCGAGAATATTATTTTATTACGTATGTTATTATTTTAGGCAACAATTGAGATTTTACTTTTTTAAGGCAAAATTCTTGCCTTACATATTTGAGTTCAACTTGTAAGTTTCAACTTATTATTAATAAACTCTATTCTCATAATTTTCTCTCCATATTACATCTTTTTTTAGTTTCAATCTCAAATTCTTGTTAATTAACTAGCTTTTAGAAGAATAACGCTTTCAGAATAATTGTTATTCTGCTCGGCGTTATTAACTAAACAATGGAATCAAAATTATAGTGTAGTCATGTATGGCACATGACCTCTATTGATGTTTCTCATTTGGTGGCCAAATGATAGAAAAGATAATAAATTGGAGCATCATATTACAAAAGCTGAGATAATTTAAGAGTGAATGATACATTTTCTTTCTTAAGATATTCTTTACATATGTACACCTTCGTGTGAAAAGAAATAAATTAAAATTATATTAAAAGTAGTTATACAAAAAGAAAAAACCAATTAATTACACATATTATGCAAGAATTTAAATGGAATTTACAAAGGATATGCTTGGAGAGTGAGATGAGATAAAAAAAAAAAAATTATAAATAGTAGTAAGATTATTTGTGAATAGTAGAAAGATAGTTTGAGTTGAGTATTTTTTTAATTTTGAGAAATGGGAAAAAAAGTTAAATAAAAAATATTATAAAATTAAAATATTATTAGAATATAGTTTGATAATATTATTTTTGTTTTGAGATTTAAAAAAATTGATTATTTTTTTATTTTCTGTTTGAAAATTTTGTAATAATTAAATTGAAAATATTGTAATGATTAATTTGAAAGTATTTGTATTTTAATTAAGATTAAAAATAAGATAAGATAGAAATAAAATTAGATAAAAATCTTGAGATAAAATTTTTTTCAAACAAACTCTTAAATTAAAGTCCAAACATAATAAATAAGAGACCTTCGTTATTTTTTTATTAATTTAAATTATGTTTAGATAATGAAAATATTTTATCTTATATTATTTTATAATTATAATTTTTTAAAATTTTTATATAAAATATATATAATAAATAATTTAATTTTTTAAAATTAATAATATTTTATTTAATTTTTTAATTTTTATCTAAAAATCATGACATTTTTCTGATTCCATAATTCCAATCTCTTTTTTTACAAAAAACTTTTGTAGGTACCAATTTACTTTCTGTTTAAATAAAAGTTATTTTTTAAAAGATTGAAAAAAGCTGCCATTGTACAAAAGGAGACAATTAGGGACGAGTCAGAACTTTTTATATTTTTAGTAACGGAAGGTTTAGGGCATATCAGGGACGACTGGGGATCTGTAAAGGTCATAGTACGCAGGCGACAATTCACAATAAATGAATAGGATCCTCCTGATGCTGACCCTTTCACTCTCCAACTGTATCTTTTTCGATAGAATCGGAGAAAATCTCTGATCCACTCTTCCTTTTTCTGAATTGCCGTACGCACAGACCAGAAAGATCTTTTGAAATTGAATTGAAAAGATACCAATTAATTAATTAATTAATAAATAAATATGGCATGCTCCTTTCTGCATTGGAAATCATAGGGCAGCAGCAGACCCCAGCCTTTCGATGCAGTAATCTGTAATTCTATATTGAATTCGAAATTCGCCAATTTAATGTTGTTCGGATTCTGGCTTTTTCGTTTTCACTTTTTATTTCAATTTAATTTATTTAATTATTATAATTTTTTTAAAATTTTTTATATAAAATAAAAAAAATTAATTCAATTTTTTAAATATCAAATCAAAAATTATATTAAAAAAATATATTATATTTAGTTTTTAATTTTAATCTCAACTTATTTTTATCTCAACTATGAAAACAAATTAGACAAAGCTATGATTAAATTATTAGATTTGATACAAAAATCATTTCATATCATTTATTTATTATAATTTTTTTTTATTAAAGGTCTGATGACTTGATGACATATGATCTAATTTTTCAAATAAAAAATCTAAGTTCGAAACCTCCATCCCTCTTTAATAAAAAAATATTGTAATTTTTTTAAATTTTTATATAAAATATAATAAATAATCTAATTTTTTCAAATCTCAAAACAATCATAATATTAAAAATTAATATTTTAATAATATTTTATTAAACTTTTATTTCAACTCACTATCTAAATCTCTGTTAAATCCTTTTTTTTTTACTCTCTCTTTTCTCTTTAAAAGTTCAGTCATCCAAATCACTTTTGAGTTTAAGAGAAAAGGCCAATGCTTCTCCTCCGTCAAATTGTCGTCCTTCTATAGTCGCACTATACCATTGAAAAAGTTTCAATAATCTCATCATTTTAGAGGTACTTTCTTCTTACTTTATAAATTTCTGTTTGGTTGCCAAGAAATAAGGAAAAGAAACTGCAACAAAGCTAGATTATCGATCAAGTTTGGTTAAAATAGTGTTGATTTTGAATGAATTCTTCTTTTTCTATAAATTTTATCCATTTTACGGACATATATACTTTCTCTATGGACGAGTTGCTCAACAAAAATGAGAGTTTGGCCCTTTTGTTTTTGATAATTAATTAATTAATTTTTTAAGAGGTCTTTCATTCCATTTTCCCTTAATTGTCGTAGTGTGAGGGCTTAAGATTGGTAGAAATTAAGTTTTTATTTTTAATCATCAGAATAATACCTTTCATTCATTTCATCAAAAATGTGCAAATAATAGCACCTGGTTACAAGCTCTCAAAAACATCTCAAAATCTCTACATTATAGCAAAGTTCTGTCTCTAGTGATGAGACTAGCAATCTCAGCAGGACCCTCTTCAATCCAGCACCATTCACCTTCAATTCGCAAAGCTCTCTTGGCCAGTTCATGAGCCACACTATTGGCTTCTCTATGTATGAACTGCACTGACCAGTCAAGTCGATTAAGTAGCCTGCCACGCATGTCTTTAAACAGCTGATCCATCCAAGCAACAGCTTCCTTTTCCTCTGTCACCCCTTTAATGATTCTTTCAGCATCTCCTTCATAGACTACATTTCTTATACCCATCTCTACTGCAAGATCCATAGCCTTCCAAAGCCAGCAGCTTCAGCCATATCAGAAGTGCCACTGAACAGCCTTGAAGTACTGAAGGAAAACAGAAGTTCCCCCAAATGATTTCTTGCTACTATGCCTAATCCCATTATGTTTCCAACTTTGTCTATAGCCGCATCAAAATTAAGTTTAGACACTCCCACATCAGGTGGCTTCCACTTAGTATCCTTTCTCCTGACTGGACTAGGGACCTTAATCTGGATCATATCAGCTCGAGATGCTTGAAAGCACCTAAGGCTTGATATGGCATTAGTGACCACTCTGCTGGGACTCTCAAATTTTCCTTCAAATATCAATTGATTCCTTCTATACCATAAGCCTCTCAAGATCATAAAAATCTCCTCTACTTTGTTTTTCTGCAACCTGTCCTGCATATTAGTCCAGATTTTGTAGAAATCCCTCTCTACACAGATCCACTTCTGCAAGCCACTCTCCTTTTCTGCCCACACATCTGAAGCAGCTGGGCACGACCATAACACATGACCAATAGTCTCCTTATGTAAACCACAGATTGGACAAGAAGCATCCTTAAGAATTCTCTTCATACAAAAATTATGCTTTGTTGGCAAGATGCTGTTTACAGCCTTCCATAAGAATTGTTTAGCAGAGTTTGGAACAGCAAGATTCCATATTCCTTCCCAAACCTTTTTCTGGGCTTATCTGTTTGAGCACTCACCAATCCCCTCTCTGACCATGTCATTACACAGGTGATATGCACTCTTCACAGTAAACCTTCCATCCTTGGTGTAACCCCATAGCATTTTATCTTCCTCTCCATACCAACTCAATGGTAGACTATAAATTTGGGCAGCTTCATTTCTACTAAAAATTTCACCAACCAACACCTCATTCCAGCAATGTATATCCTCAAAGATAAGAGAGCTCACCTTAGAGTCAACCTCTAACCGATTGACTGGGGATCTTACCATAAAACCTGCTGCATCGGGAAGCCATCTATCATTCCAAATGGAAATACTTTTCCCATTTCCCACTCTCCACACACAACCTGCTTTTACCAGGGCCTGAGCAGACATTAAGCCCCTCCACATATAAGAAGGTTTGTAACCAATCTTAGCCTCAACAAAATGGCCTGTCTTGTAATACTTTTCCTTAAAGATCCTTGCTGCCAATGAATCTAAACTTGTTTGTAGCATCCATCCTTGTTTGGCAAGCATTGCCTTATTAAATTTATCAATATCTCTAAAACCCATCCCACCCTCCTTTTTGTTATTACCCATTAAGCCCCACCCTCTCCAATGGATGCCTCTGCCCTCTTTATTGCCATTCCACCAGAATCTTGCAAGCATGGAATTTAGCTCTCGACTTAGTTTCCTTGGAAATCTGAATACATTCATGGTGTAAGTAGGAATAGACTGTAAAATAGCCTTGATTAAGACCTCTCTCCCAGCACTGGACAGAAACGAATTTTTCCAGCTACTAACCTTCTTCCACACCCTTTCTTTAATACCTTTGAAGGTTTCATACTTGGATCTACCGATCATAATAGGAAGGCCCAGATATTTACCATAAACCCCCAAGGAATCATCATCAGCTTCTTGCAAGATTTCCCTCTTAACTGATTCTCTTGTATTAGAACTGAACAACAAAGCTGTTTTTTGCCTGTTTAACATATGGCCTGAGGAGGCCTCATACAGCATAAGTATATCATGAATAGCTAGCCACTCCTCTCTACATGCTTTACTGAAAATCACACAATCATCTGCAAAGAGAAGATGATTGATACGAGTCCCACCTCTTGCAGCAGCTACCCCTTTAATTCTTCCATTAGTTTCAGCTTGACTTAGCATAGAGCTAAGTCCTTCTGCACATAGAATAAAAATGTAAGGAGACAAGGGGTCTCCTTGCCTTAAACCTCTCGTTGGCCAGAACCCCTCTCCCAACTTTCCATTAATAACAACTGAATATGAGACTGATTTCACACAAGCCATCACCAACTGGATCCATTTTTCACAAAAACCCAGCCTCTCCATGATTGCTTTCAAGAAAGACCACTCTATTCTATCATAGGCTTTAGACATGTCAAGCTTGAGTGCCATGCTTCCCTCCCTTCCTTTCTGTCTTGTTTTCATGGTGTGTAGGATCTCATAGGCCACCATCACATTGTCAATAATTGATCTGCCTGGTACAAAAGCACTTTGCAAACTAGAAATTATGTGAGGTAAAACATGCTTAAGTCTATTTACTAGGACTTTTGCTATAAGTTTGTAGAGAACATTACACAAAGAAATAGGTCTGAAATCATTAACAGAAATAGGAGAATCTACTTTTGGAATCAAGACAACATTTGTTTTGTTCAAGTCACTTGGCATACCTCCCCCATTTAGCACCTCTAGAACAGCCTTACTCACTTTTGGACCCACATTATCCCAATGGTGTTAATAAAAATCAGCTCCAAACCCATCAGGACCAGGAGCTTTGAAAGGCCCCATCTGTTGTAGAGCACAAAAAACCTCATCTGGCTGGAAAGGAGCCACAAGATCAGCATTCAACTACATTGACACTCTGCTGCTTATACATTGAAGACAAGCCTCAATATCTACTGTCCTCGGGTTTGAAGATGAGTAGATATTCTGAAAGTGCTCTTTAAAGGCATGAGCAATTTCATCCTCATTACTTCTCAAAACACCTGCAGAATCTCTGATTTGAGTAATGAAATTATGTTTCCTCCTTTGCATAACACAAGCATGAAAAAACCTTGTATTTCTATCCCCCTCTTGATACCAATGCTTTTTTGCCATTTGCCTCCATTTGAGATCTTCTTTTTGTAATAAAACCCCCAATTCCTCCTGAAGTTTCAGAACCTCTACTTCATTATGCTGGTTTTCTGCATTTTGCAACTGTTGGAGAATTGCTGATTTCTCTTTTATTTTCTTATCAAAATCTGAACTAGAAGATCTTCTCCACCTTGATAGTGACACTCTACTCAGCTTTAGGTTGTGTTGAACAGTCCTGATAGAATCATCATAAGGAATCTCATTCAACCAAACCTCCCTAATAAGCTTTCTGCAACCTTCATCTTTACCCCAAGCCACTTCATACTTGAAGAATTGATTGCCCCCTTTAAAGAAAGGAGACTGATGACCATATGAGAAACATAGTGGTCTATGATCCGAGCTTCTGGCCACCAAATTTTCAACCTTTACTGTTTTAAAACAGTCAAGCCATTCTTTGTTGGCTAGGCCTCTATCCAGTCTCTCAATTGTAAAGGTTGCATCTCTATGTTTGTTACACCACGTAAACTTAGAGCCAGTCCATCCCACATCAAACAGCTCCCCCATCTCTATGGCTTGCCTGAATTTGTTCATCTGAGACTCACTTCTCTCATTCCCTCCTCTTTTTTCATCTCTTTCTAGAATTTCATTGAAGTCTCCACAAGTGAACCAAGGCATGTGATTTACAGGTTTCAGAGACACCAATAAATCCCATGACCCTTGCCTTTTACTAGCATCGGGATGTCCATAAAATCCAGTAAACTACCATTCAGTGTTCTCATGTCCAGTTTTAATCAAAGCATTAATATGAAATCTAGAATAAGATTGGATTGTCACCCCTGTTTCCAGCCTCCATAGTAACACCAAACCTCCACTTCTATCAATAGGATTAAATTAAGGCACACACATATCATAATGGGTAGTACTTAAATGGGAGTGATGCGATTGGAATGCATGTTAAACTAAGATTGTATTAACAGAAGAATTGATTATTAATTTTAAAACTTCAACACTTGCAATTTGGAGGCCAACAAAAATCATAATCCACATGGAGCGTGCAAAGTGCTTCTCTGTTTTATTTAGCGGACATAATCATTGAGTCCTCAATCATTGATAAAAAAAAATTGCTTATCCCTACAATCATTGATTGTTAAAATACATTTCATGACTCAAAAAAATAAAAATAAAATTCACAAATAAGCATTGGATCTTCAACATCATAGTAGTTAAAAACTATTGTATTTTAGTCACAACAACCATATACATTAACATAAAACTATATTAGTGCATACAAATGTTAAAAATGGATAGCACAACACAAATTACAACTTCAACAAGTTCCAAAAGCATTGAGATTATCTGCACCAATATCTTCTTTACTTGACGAACATATAGCATCTTTCGACATGACAAAGATACTTGTAGAGTGACACTCCATAGTTGGCAAAAATTACTGTATATCATTCACATGTACATAAAAATCAAGTAATAAGCATTATAATATGCATGAGCATCTTCTAACTCATCGAATTTCATACTAAGACATGCCTCGATAGGACCATTATGTGAAAAAAATAGTCAATAGTTTGTTGTTTCAAATCATTTTTAAAACATTTTGATTCATTTTGATCTTCTATCATTTCGTTGTCATCTTCTAACCACGGTTTGCTTTCATTTTAGCTGGGCTTTCCAATGAACATCTCACCAATGTAGGCTGAGAACAAACCTCCTGGCGTCTTCGAAGGGTGAACGAACCTCTTTCGACATAGTCGAAGGGCCTGCAAACCACTCTCGTCGTCATTAAAGGGCAAAGTTAATGGTGTCGTCGAAGGTGAGATAAACAACATGTTGAAAACCGCCTGCAGTGTAAAACCATTTCAGTACCGTTCTCCATTTTGGAGTATTAGGCGCCACCCATAGGTACCCACAGTTGCTGCAGCAAATGACGCCCCAATCTCTTCCGCAAATTGCTGCACCGAAATCAGAAATTGTAGCTGCTCTCTCCTATAAAAGGGAGAGCTCAGGTGGGTAAATAAAGAGTGGGCAAATAACAAAGAGAAAGAGAGGATTTGAGAGAGAATTTGTAGAGTTTTTGTAATCTCGTAAAAATTCAGTAAAAGAGGCTCCAATGGACGTAGAAAATTTGCTGAACCACTTAAATATCGTCTTGTGTGATTTTGGACAGGCCAGTGGCACAACAATTGGTATCAGAGCTTTGGTTTCTCACTGCCCATAAATCAAGTTGTTCAAAACCAACTTTTGATAACTCCAGAGTGTTCCTCGCGTCAAGACGAATCCGTTGCAGCAAACGGAATCAAAAACAGAGGTCAGAGGAGCCCACACACGCCGGTAGATCTAAGCCATTTGGAGTCCGATTTCAATGATCAAATAGTGATTTCCAACTATTTGGATTATTCCAGACTCATCCGTACGGTTAGAATTTTAAAATTTTGTGTTTAACTTTTTTAAATTGAAATGGAAAGATATGGAAGATATATGAGCTCTGAAAATGCTAGTAGTTGGAAGTGTCAAATGCCAAATTCGAAATTGAGAAGTTCAATGGAACAAGCAACTTCGGCATGTGGCAGTGTGAAGTCATGGATGTTTTGATCCAACAAGAGTTGGATATTACATTGGACGATAGACCAGATGATATGACTGATTAGGATTGGAGGAAGCTTAATACCCAAGCTTGTAGTACAATCTAGTTATGCCTTACCAAAGAACATAAGTATTTTGTCATGAGAGAGATAAATGCTAAGAAACTTTGGCAAAAATTAGAGGATAAATTTATGAAGAAGAGCATTGAGAGTCGTTTGCACTTGAAGAAAAAGTTCTTCAGATTCCAATTTCGTGAAGGTATTTATATATCTAAACATCTGAATAGTTATAACCAAATTCTTGCTGATTTGTTAAACTTGGATGTTGAAATCCAAGATGAAGATAAAGCTTTACTTTTGTTAAATTTCTTACCTGATACATATGAGCATTTAATTACTACTTTACTGTATGAGAAGGAAAAGATTAGTTTTGAAGATGTATCTAGTTCTTTAATTAGCAATGAGTACTGCAAAAAGGATAAACATGTATAACAAGATACATCAAGTGAAGCGCTAACAGCAAGAGGGAGACCACAGTCAAGGTATTCAGGAAAGAAGAAAGGTTTTCAATCGAAAACCCGGGCCACATCACGTGGTTCATCAGTCAGCAGAAAAATCGCCCGAGACTAGTGTTCCTTTTGTCGCAACAAAGGACACTGGAAGAAGGATTGTCCCAAACTGAAGGGATAATAACAGAATCAACCCAGCACAGCCAATGTCGTGGACATAGATGATGATTCAAATTTTGTCTTGACAAGTTCATCATCCATTTATCATTCTAATGAATGGATTATGGATTCTAGATGTACCTATCACATGTGTCCCAATCGGGATTGGTTTATTGACTTCATAAAGATTGAGGGTGGAATAGTATTTATGGGCAATGACAATGCCTGTAAGGCTCAAGGAATAAGTAGCATTCGGTTAAAACTGCACGATGGCAGCGTTAATACTCTGACAAAAGTTCAGTACGTTCTGGACTTACGGAAAAATCTCATCTCACTGGTATCTCTAGATTCAAAGGAATTCAGAATCACCATTGAAGACGGAACTCTCAAAGTACTAATGGGAGTTCAGGTGGCGATGAAGGATTTGAGATGAGGAAACTTGTACTTCTTGCAAGGAAGTACTGTTGATGGAAGAGCTTCCACAAGTCTTTGGCATATGCGTATGGGACATGCTAAAGAAAAAACTTTGCAAACACTGGTGAAGCAAGGCTTACTCAAAGATGCCAAGACTGGTAAATTGTCTTTCTGTGAGCAATGTGTATTGGGGAAGCAGAGGTAGATCGAGTTTGGAACCGTTGTACACAATATACAGGAAATACTTGACTATGTACACTCTGATGTTTGGGGACCTACCCAAAATGCATCATTGGGAAGTAAGCATTGGTTTGTAACTTTTGTGGATGATTATTCTCGTCGTGTGTGGATGTATACGATGAAGATTAAAGATGAAGTGTTGAAAATCTTCCTTGATTGGAAGAAAATGGTTGAGACTCAGACCGGCAGAAAGATTAAGTGGCTCAGATCTGATAATGGAAGTGAGTACATTTCAGACCCCTTCATGAAAGTATGCCGAAGAGAGGGAATTGTCAGACACTTCACAGTACGAGGTACACCGCAGCAGAACGGTGTGGCAGAACGAATAATCGTACTTTATTAGATAAAGTGTGATGTATGTTACTAGATGTTGGATTCAGTAAGAAATTTTGGGCTGAAACTGTGACATATGTCTGCCATCTCATCAGTCGACTACTCACAGCTGCCAATGACAGGAAAACACCTACTGAAATGTGGAGAGGTACACATGCTACTGATTATGACTCTTTACACATTTTTAGATGTCCTGCTTACTATCATGCTAAAGAAAGTAAGTTTGATCCTAGAGCCAAGAAAGTAAAATTCTTGGGCTTTAGTACTAGTGTAAAAGGGTATAAACTCTGGTGAATAGAGTCTAAAAAGGTGATCATAAGTAAAGATGCTACATTCAACGAATCTAAGATGCTTAAGTCACATAAGCATAAAGATTCCAATGAAGGTAGCCATGATAGCGAAACACCTGGTAATTCGCAAAAGGTGGAGTTTTCCACTTAAAATGATTCTGGAGAAACAAATGGAGAGCACGGACAAGATAAGATTGATAGTCCAGTCACAATACCTTCATGTCAACCCGTATCAATTGCAACCAACAGACCGAGACGAGAGAAACGTGTACCGACACGTCTTGCAGATTATGTGACATATGCATTACCAGCTGAAGGGGGTGAGATCCCAACTACTTACAGAGAAGCCATACAGTCCATTGAACAAGTTGAATGGACAAAGGCGATGAATGAAGAAATGCAGTCTCTTCACCAGAACCAAAATTGGGAGCTTGTGCCGCTTCCAAAAGGAAAAAAGACAATTGGCTGTAAGTGGATCTTCAATCAAAAAGATGATCAAGCTGTTAAAAATAGAGTGCGATACAAAGCTAGGTTGGTAGCCAAGGGCTACGCTTAGACAGAGGGAATTGACTACAGTGAAGTATTCTCTCTTGTTGTGAAGCATTCATCCATTCGAATATTACTAGCTTTGGTTGCACAATATGATCTTGAGTTAGCACAGCTTGATGTAAAGATAGCTTTCTTACATGGTAATCTGGAAGAGGAGATTTATTTGTCTCAACCATAAGGTTTCAAAGAAGTTGGAAAAGAAAATTAGGTATGCAGTCTGAAGAAGTTTCTCTATGGCTTGAAGCAGTCACCTCGACAATGGTATAAGTGGTTTGACCGCTTTATGATGGATCTGAAATATACTCGTTGCCAATACGATCACTGTGTGTATTTCAGAAAACTTGCAAATGGATATTTCATTTATTTCCTTTTATATGTAGATGATATGTTAATTGTATGTAAAAGCAAGGGGGAGATAAATCGCTTAAAAACTCAGTTAAGTCATGAGTTTGAAATGAAAGATCTGGGAGAAGCACGAATAATACTGGGGATGGAGATCAGCAAATATAGGGTGAAAGGTAAAGTTTACCTTACTCAGAAGCAGTATCTGAAGAGAATATTGCAACGCTTCAACATCAACTTGAAGACGAAATCGGTGAGTACTTCTATGGCCCCATATTTCAAGCTCAGTGCATTGCAGTCTCCTAAAATCGATGAAGAACGGGACTACATGAGAAATGTCCCATATGCAAGTATTGTTAGAAGCTTAATGTATGCCATGATGTGTACACGACCTAATATCTCTCAGGCCATTAGCTTAGTTAGTCGCTATATGCATAATCTTGGAAGGGTTCATTGGCATGAGGTTAAGTGGATTCTACGGTATATGTTAGGGACCGTAGATATTGGTTTGAAGTTCAAGAAGAGTGAAGATAGTCTAGTAACTGGTAATGTTGACTCAAACTATGCAAGTGATCTTGACAAACGACGATCAACAACTGGATATGTGTTCACTATGGCTGGAGGACCAGTTAGTTGACAATCAACTTTACAGTCGACAATTGCACTATTATCAACCGAGGCTGAATACATGGCTGTAACAGAAGTCGTGAAATAAGTTATTTGGTTACAGAGATTGGTAACAGATTTGGGCTTTAAGTAGTAAGAGGTTACCGTTTATTATGACAGTCAAAGTGCAATTCATTTGGCCAAGAATCAAGTATATCACTCTCGAACAAAATACATAAATGTCCGATTTCACTTTGTACGTGAAATATTAGAAGAAGAGGACATCAAATTTCAGAAAATTGGCATTGAAGATAATCCAGCAGATATGTTGACGAAAGTTGTCACATGGATCAAGTTCCAACACTGTTTGGACTTGATCAGTATTATACATTGCTGAGCACCCTTGGGTGCGTTGGAGCGTATTTGATACCAGAAGTCTCTCATGTCAAAGAATGATGTGCGTTCATTTGAAGAATGAATCAGTTTGCAAGCAGTCTGGTATGGCACACTTGGGTAAATGGGGTGATTGTTGAAAACCACTTGCAATGTGAAACCATTTCAACACCATTCTCCATTTTGGAGTATTAGGCGCCACCCACAGACACTCATAGTTGCTACAGCAAATGATGCCCCAATCTTTTCCGCAAATTGCTGCACCAAAATTAGAAATCGTAACTGGTCTCTCCTATAAAAGGGAGAGCTTAGGTGGGGAATAAGGAGTGGGCAAATAACAGAGAGAAAGAGAGGACGTGAGAGAGAATCTGTAGAGTTGTTATAATCTCGTACAAATTCAGTAAAAGAGGCTCCACTGGACGTAGACAATTTCCTGAACTACTTAAATATCGTCTTGTGTAATTTTGGATAGGCCAGAGACGCAACACAACATACCCATTCCCAAACCTCTCTCTCTATCTCTCTTTCTCTCTCACAAAAGCCTTGGCGTCGCTACCAGCCTACCTGGCCTGGCCAAACTTCCTCTCCCCTTCGAGTCGTGCCTCCTGTGGTGTGGCCTCCAGACAACAGTGCCTTAAAAGGTAAGGGTACTTCTCTCTCTCTCCTTCGACTCTCTCTCTCTCTCTCACTCTCTCTCACTTTCTCTCTAATTGATGCAAAGAACAAGGGAGCTTTCGGAGCTTCACAAGGCTGGAGTTGGTCTTAGTTTACAGTTGGAGATTGGGAATCCTGTGAAGCTAAGGTGATCAAGCTAAGTTGACTTAAACTTCAATCGCTGTAAGGGTATTCTCTCTTCAGCTATAATGTTGAATATTCAAATTTGTATTACTTGTTTATGACTTGGGCACTCTCGAATCTTATCCTTGAAATTATTGCTATTCTTGTTGTATATTGAGCTCATTGTTAGCTTTGGTATTTAGTTTCTATTTGAAGTAGGGCTGAGCAGAAATCCGAAAATCCGACTTCGACTCCGGCTCCGCTCCGACTTCGCTCTGACTCCAACAAGTCGGAATCGGAGTTGGAGGTGGAGGTGTTCTGACTCCGACTCCGCTCCGATCTGACTCCGACACATCGAATCCGACTCCGACTCATCCTTCGACTCTGATTCCGACTCCGACTTCCCATCCGAATCCGACTCCGACTTCCACTCCGACTCTGACTCCGATATTATGCATATTTTATAAAAATATGTGTTTTCAATATATTAACATCTAATAAATAATAATGTATAAACATTATAATGAATAATATAAGTTAATATAGTTACTATAAGTTAATTTACATTACTAATTTATTATAAGTTATTATAAGTTAATATAGTTACACTATAAGTTACTACCTTATATAGTTGATTTACATTACTAATTTACTATAAGTTAATATAGTTACACTATAAGTTACTATAGCTTATTTTATATTTTACATTACTAGTTTACTATAAGTTAATATAGTTACTATATAAGTTACTATACCTTATTTTATATTTTACATTACTAATTTACTATAAGTCAATATATAATATATGGTTATAGATTATATATATACTATATATATTGAGGGCTTATATAATATATAGTTACTATAGTATGTATTTTTTATGCATTAATCATATATATTTATATATTTTATATAACTATACCTTATATAGTTAATTTACCTTATAATGTATAAATACTAAAATGCTTAATAACATGTAACATTATAATACTAATGTATAATATAACATATAACACTAATATATAAATAATAAATTTATAATAGCATTTAATACTAATGTATAAAAATTAAAATTGATTATATAGATTTTATATAACTATATCTTATATATTAACATCATTAGTTAAATTCAATAATATACTAGTAATTCGCACTAGTTATTAGTTATAAACTTATAGTAAATAAGTTAATAAATATTAATAATTTACTATATACTAATAGTCTAATAGTATTAAACTATTAGTATATAGTAAATTATTAATATATATAATAGTATACTATTAGTTATATTTATTAAATTAATATCTTTAAGTTATTATCTATTAGTACTAGTTAGTAGTTATTACATCTAGACTATCTAGTTATTAGACTATAGTAAATAAGTTAATAAATATTACTAATTTACTAATTTAATAGTATTAGCACTAGTGTATTACTAATATAATATATATATATATATATAAATTATAATAGTATACTATTAGTTAATATATATTAAATTAATATCTTTAAGTTATTATCTATTAGTACTAGTGTAACTAGTGTTATTACATATTATTAGTTACTAATTATTACATCTAGTTATTATTAGTTATAGACTATAGTAAGTAAGTTAATAAATATTACTAATTTACTATATATTAATAGACTAATAGTATTAGTATTAGTATATTACTAATATATAATAGTATACTATTAGTTAATATATATTAAATTAATATCACAATATAATTACATAATTATTAAATATATTCCTTTGGATATAAAAACAATAAAAAAAAATTTGTCAAATTTCTAATATATAACTAACTCTCTAAGTTAGTAATAATTAATAAAGTAATAATTAACTAGTGATTTTTTTAGTGAGTTAATTAAATAATACACATTAAATTGTTACTTAATTTTATTTTTACTAACTTAAAATATATTTTTACTCACTTATTATTTATTAATTTATTTTTATTGTTTAGAAGTAGAATTTAGAAGTAGAAAGTGGTAAACGGCGTCATTCAACCCTTTATTTTTTTTCAAATATCTGTCACTGAAACGACACTGTTTGGGGTTAAAATAGCCCCAAACGGCGCCGTTTCAGTGTTTTGTATAATTGTATTAGGTTTCCCCCACCCCTTTTTCTCCCCTCCCCTCCCCTCCCCCTGCACCGAATCGAAATCGCTGTCACCTCTCATCTCAGATTCTCAGGCTGTATTAGGTTTTCGTTTCCCTCCCCCTTCTTCCCTCCCCTCCCCCTGCGCCAAATCGCTCTCTCTCACTCTTCAGAAATCGCACGGTGCCATCACAGCCAGCCAAATCCGACGCCATCGCAAATTTGGGTCATCGCACGGTGCCATCGCAGTCAACCAAATCCAACTCTGTCGCAGATCTGGGTGGGTCATCGCACGATGCTGTCGCATTCAACTAAATCAACGTCGTCGCTTAACTCCGACTCCATTCTGACTCCGCTCCAACAAGTCAGAGGTGGAGTCAGAGCGGAGTCTAACACCGTCGGAGGCCAGATTCGGCCTCCAACAAAGTCGGAGTCAGAGTCGGATGGCTCCAATACCGACTCCGATTCGTCGGTGCTCAGCCCTAATTTGAAGCTTTTGAGAGCTTTAAAATAAATCTTCAGTCAGATTTTGGAGTGGGTATCTTGAAATCTCAAGGTTGAACTTGTATGTGTAACTGGATGTTGTCTTTGAGGCATTAAGGTGCATGATTTTGGATAAGAGCTTGCCGTTAATTTCTGGAATTAGGATGGGTTGTGGCTGTTCCAAGCTCTCGTGTGTTGTTGGAATGAGTTGTTAATTTTAAATTTTTTCTAAGATTTGATTTAGCTTTGGCCATTGTCCATCCTTTTTTCATGAGCTTTTCTGCATTTTTAATAAGCTGCATATAGCTTGATTTGAGAATTGCAAATACAACAAAAAAAAGAAAGTAAGAAACAAATAGAAATAAAAGGGAAGGAAAATATATAATTTTCAGGTTTTGCAACTTATGCTTTATTTATGAGACATTTCCTTGTATCCCTTTTAGATTCTGAATTACCTTTTACTTCATTTTAGAAAATTACTTTCTTTTTTTAAGCTAGGATATCAACCTTTGGAAATCTTTCACCAGCAAGTTAATTCTTAAGCCAATTTTCAAGTCAATCCCCACATTGAGTATGAGTATGAGTATGAGTATGAATTATATAGGATCATGATAGAGTTATGAACATTTGTGTACACGGAGGACGTGGATGCTAGTTTAAGATATTTTTCGTACTATGTATTAGGTGGTGCTAAGTTATTGAATACTATGCTTTTACAATTTAAAGTGTTTCACATTGTTTGAGTGTAAGTTTGAGCATGTATATATAAGCTTTTGGACATCATCCTCTTAACCAGTTTTCAAATTAACTTAGTTTTTCCTAATCCACAACTAGTAACTTAAGGACAAATTTAAATGATAAATATTCTCTTGGGGGCATGTTTAGTTTTTCAGTTTCCCAAAAATTCAATACAAACTATATATTTTTGACTAAATAGTATTTAAAATTTTATCTGTTCTTTTACAAAATCTGATAAAAAAAAATCTTAAAAATTCTCAAAAAGTATGAAACCGAATAGGCCATTGACAATAGATAAATTAACCCATAATGTAAATGACATGATTCATTCACTATTTACTTAGTATAGAGCTAATTAGCATAGTCTATTAATGAGTGCAGGTCAATAATGGAGATAGAAGGTAGACGACATCAAATACAAATTCAGAATGAAGAACACAAAATCAAGTCCAAACCATCTTTTGATATTTTGCTTCTTTTTTTTTTTGTCAAAAATATTGTATATGATATTGGACTTTGATTACTAATGGCTATGTGGCCTTGTTATCCAATTTCCTTATTGATGCCTATGACTTTGTTTTTTTAGCTTGATCTGTGTCTCACTAGCAAAAGTAGTATTTATTCTCTTATTCTTTCTTTCTTTTTTTACACTGACAGTTTTTCTTTGACGCCAAATTCAGGATATATGGTATTTGACAAAAATGAGATGATGATTCTGCTTATTGTATTTGGAAGGATGGAAACAAGTATTAAGTCTAATTTTCTGAAATATTTATATGAACAACAATAAATATTATTTTGACTTGTTCTAAATCTACTTAGAAAGTATAATTTTGAGTTATCTGACCTTGAAAATTTTGATTTTTATTGGCAATAATATTCCATATTAAGAAAAAAAATATTATAGAGTGTTTGTAATATTTTAGAGGACTAATAAACGATGGCATGGCATGGCTAGCTTTATCATTCGGTGTGCTTGGGAAGCATTTGCTAGTGTGGTTTTGGTAGAACAAACATAACTATGACTCGTATGCTAAATTAATTGTAGTTTGGTTAAGCTATATATCATTGTTTGTAATAAATAGTCTTCTAGGCGATCTTAGGTATCCTGGGAAGATAAAATACGCAAAAACCTGTTGCATTTTGTAAGTAATCATTCTAGAAGTTTGTTGCTCCTTTTGTATTGTTCAAAAACATTAATTGAATATATATTATATATAATGTATTGTCTTCTCATTCCTTAAGTTTAGATGGGATATGTCATATGGGTTGGTTCTTATCTTTAATTTTGTTTTGGAATGACTGGTAAGCCAAAAAAAAAAAAAAAAAGAGCAACAACCTGAAAAGTGAAAATCCAACAACAAAATGAATGTATAGCTCGTCTGAACTATGATGAGAAACTCTTTTTCAAAACTAGCAACAACACAATATAACTCACAAGGTATAACTCAACTTTTCACATGAGTATATGGTTACTTTAATTTACACCAGCACAAAATTGAGCACAAAAATTTGAAAATGAATACAAGGTAGACCACAAATAACCATCTTCCAGGTTGAGCACAAAATTGCTACATCGCAAACAATACAACTAGCCTTTACACCAAATCAGCAAAATGAATATAAACAACTAAAGCTTGCATGTAGACGATATCAACACACTTAGCAATACAGTAAACTTAAGGGATTGCTCAGCTTAATTAAACTATCAAACATCTTAAATATATCTACCTTCCATCTTAAACAAGTACACCTGGGCTATTTTAATTTAATAGCTTACTTGCAAAATGGCCCTAAAGAATGGATCTGCAGTCCTAAACCTGCAATATATTATTACACTAGTGACTGTACTATTTTGAATAAAATTTAATTTTGGTATAATTAATATAATATACGTACAGATGTCGATATTTAAATCTTGTTATATAGGAGTAGCACAAGAGTTATTGTTGCCTAAGAGCTGCAAAGACGATTGTACCTATCAAGGGAAGACAAGATAACCAAAATTAATATCCTCAAATAATTCATATCCTCAAATAATACTAGGGGTGTAACCAGTCCGGTTCGGTCCGGTTTTAGACAAAATCTAGGACCGAACTGGTAGGCACAGGTTTTACATTTTTCAAAACCGATTACGCACCGATTACCCTCTTAAACCGGTATTCCGGTTTTACCGATTTCCGGTCCGGTTCGGTCCGGTTTTCCGGTTTTAATAAAATATATATTTATTATAAAAAAAATCTGTTTATAAAAAAAAAAAAAAATGTTATGTCAAAAAATTCTACTTAAAAAAAAACTACTATATAAAAAGACTGCTATGCAAAAAAAAAGTGTTATGTAAAAAATTTATGCTATTGGTATAGCTTTGGTATGGCTTTATATAAATTATATGCTAATATATATAATTTATATTTATCTACTAATGTCTTATGTACTTATAAAAAAAAATATAAAGAGTTTTAAGTGTATTAGGCTATTAAAATTTAGCAATAATATTTGAGTGATTTTCTTTATTTTTAGGTTCTTACTTCTTATGAATCTATGATAAAATATTATTAATAAATAATATATATTTATAATATTATATATTTAAAGCATATGATTAATTAAATTTTCATGTTTGAGATTAAACTTTTATTTTATAAATTAAAATAACACTATCTTATATATAATTATAATTTATATTATTATATATTATATATAAAAAATTATATATAATATAAAATATATAACATATAACATTAAATAAATAAAAAAAATATACACATATTAAATAGTACCGGTCCGGTCCAGTCTAAAAATGGCCGAAACCGGACCGGTTCCGGCCGGTTTTTCATTTTATGAAACCGGTTCCGGACGGGACCGGTTCAAAACCGGCACAACCGGTCCGGGCCGGGCCGGTCCAGTCCGATTTTTCGGTTAAAATTTACATCCCTAAATAATACAAATGAACAATACTACCACAGTCAATTGAGCAGTAGAGGCTATGGGAAAATCACACTCGGGCAAGCTAGGTGAGCTAAAATCTATGATAGCGATTAAAATATTCTTCTTTTAAAAATTTCAAGATGTTGCAGTTAGTGCCAAATAGGTTACAAAATATAATTAGAAACACAAAATACAAAAACTACCTGACTTACCTGAGCCCTTTGAGTCTTCATTTCTTTCAAGCGACTTACCGCCTTCTTAGCCGATAATTGTTTCCTCTTAGAAATTGGCCTACCTTTACTGCAAGCAACAACTAGACTTTTTAATTTTTCGGATCCCTTTATCACCCCCAATGACTCAGTAGAATAGTTATCACACACAAGCTAGACTTCAACCAACTCCAGCTTTAACTTACTTAATTAAGTCATTAACTTCGCACAACCATCATCTGAGGTGCCCGCAATTGAAGAAATCTCGTAAAAAGTCTGGTTAAATTTATTCATTTGGTGTGTGTTTGGATTATAACTCAGATAATCGAGGCTACTTTGGACAAGCGTGTAATTTCATTTCAGGCCCTTCCTCCACCTATCAAGTATGTATTTTGCAAGTAACTCTTCCTTGGCATGGAGTGTCAATACATGAATGACATGTCTACACAAAATGCCCTTAAAAGTAATAACTGACATGTGCAGATTGCTTCACACTCTTCCTCATTAAACTCAACAATATATTTTGTACTTTTTCTAATCCCATGTTTAGACCTGATCAGCCACATGATATATAAAAATCCCTCATTCACTCTAAACCATTGATGCACAGCAATAAATCAAACCTCTTAACTCTTCTTGAACTTCTTTAAATTTTGCATTCGTATAAGTTGCTTGGAACTGTCTCTCAATGTCATAAAATGTTATGAATGGGATTTGTGTGTGAAATAAACTAAAGTCAGCTGTAAGCTCATTTTCAATCAGTCTAAGTGCATTATCAAATTGATCTACAAACTGCTTTACAATTGTTTTTAAATTTACGTAATCATCAAAGAATGCATTCATGCCCTCGCTTCTCTGAGTAGTTGACATTTCTGCCCAAAATTCATTCTTGACGTACTCTAGCACCCACAGATGATGTTGAATGATCATACAAATCAAAATTGTCAAGAAGTTGCAGCCAACACTTATTGAATTCATCATGACTCAACGTGTTATAAACACACTTGTGTGAACAATCCAATGATCAATGGTTGAATTACCCATAATATGCCACAACAAAATATCATAGCATTCAAGAAATAATCGAGGAAAACAAATACATGTGCAACTGACTTATGATGTCATTGTAATGACTGTATGCTCCAATTTTTTTTGAAACTTTTTTTATTATATGACACAAGTAAAATTGATGTTGAGATTTCGGAAACACCTTTGCAATTGCACTTTGTATAGCTTTACCTTGGTTTGTTATTATGACTTGTGGTGCTCGGTCATTCATGCACTTAAGATATGACTCAAATAACCTTACAAATGTGCATGTATCCTCTTTGAAAATCAAGTCACATCCAAATAAAATCAATTGACCATGATGATTAACTCCTACAAAAGAAAAAATGGCATTTTATATAAATTGATCAAGTATGTCGTGTCAAAAGTTATAACATTACCAAATGATTCATAAGCAGCTCTACTACGGGCATATGCCGAAAACACATTCCTCAATCTAGTTTCATCATCAACGTCTATGACATAATAAAAACTATAATTTTGCACTGCATACGAGTAAAGTAGTTTTGTAGTGCTTCAGCACCTCCTAACCCAAACCGAAGTAATCTAACTTCACGTATATAATTTAGCGCATCTCTCTCTCTCTCTCTCTCTCTCTCTCTCTCTCCAAACATGAGATTCTCATATCCTCCTACCTCAGCGACATAGGAATTGTAGTTATTACTCAATTGAATGCCAGCCATATCATTGTATTCTAGTCTTCTTTTGCTTGACACATCCAACCTTTTCTAACATCTAATATATCTTGTTTTTCCAGAACTAGAAGCATGAGTGTGCTCAAGGGCAGCATGGATCAAACAAAACTCTCACTCAGAACCTAATATGGCATTGATCTTTGTCTTGCATCCGCTATGTTCCATTGGTCTTAGTTTAAGAATATTCGACGCTTTGCTAACAAACATGTCTTGACGAACACAAGAAAGTGTGAAATACTTTATTTTCCATAAGCTCCGATTTTAGAATTTCGTTTTGTCCCAATGAGCCCAATTTGTTTTGTATACCTCGTGTATTTTGCCCTTACTTCTTCAACTGATGAAAATGACATTCCCTCCTTTGGCTCTTAAACCACATCCCTGTCTCCACATTTGGTTTCATCCCTATATAGACATAACATAACAAATAAAGACATACATACATACATACATACATACATACATACATACATACAGCAAAAATACACACATCATACATCTAATGTATTTTCATATATATCATTATTGAACTTCATAGCAGGCAAATTTGAAGTTGTGAATTTATCATTCCCATTAATTTTGGTTTAACTTGAATTATAAGTCGAAACCATGTCAAACCACAACTAGCAAGCATTTAAAATGTCGAAATTTTTATAATAAAATCCCTTCTATGATAGCATCTCAAGATCTCAAAAATGATCTTTTTTTTTTTTTTAATCATCAAATTTTACTTTTGAAACTAAAACTATTTAAGAAGTTATGCAAACAAAAGTAAATAAAAATGGTTGCCCTGCCCCGATCATGGCATAATACCAGACAATCAAATGCAAGCAAAATTGATAATTACAAGAAGTTAAATTCACTTGTACTGGTGGCAAATACACATCTAGTTTATTATGAAAAATAATCAACTAATTACACAAGCAAAAATGAAAATTACAGTAATAAATTAAATTCACTTATATTGGAGGCAAAAATATATATGGTTTATTGTGAAAAATATTTAACTGATTACATAAGCAAAAATTAAAATTTTAATAACAAATTAAATTCACTTGTAGAAGTCTAAAATACATTAGAACATTCATTGTGAATATTCGATTAATTGTACAAGCAAAACTGAAAATTTCATTACACAAATAACTGATTTTTTCCATACCATAAGAGGTACAATGACGGAAGTGAGATAGAAGTTATCCACACTGTAACGGTGTGTCATGGAGTGGGTTTGACAAGGTGTTCTTAACGTTTGGGCTGCAAGGGTGGGTTGGAGGTGGACCCGTTGTTTGAGCTGGAGGGTGAGCTTGACGTTGTCTGGACTCCAAGGGTGGGTTCAACATTGTCTAGATTCGAGCGGTGGGCTCGATGGTGGCAGCCCATGAAAAATGAACAAAAAAAACTTTTAGAATGGGAAACAAACGCCGTTCAAGAGAGAGAGAGAGAGAGAGAGAGAGAGAGAGCATAGGGTTGAAAGTGGGGTGTTTTGGTGTGAGGCAATTCATGCTTCTGACAGGAATAGTTTCAGACAGCTGGAGCTAATCACATCACTGCAGGGAGAAGATATGTCAAAAGCATCCGGTAGCAATAGAAAAGGAAAGAAAAAAAATAAACAAAAACACATCAGATGGGTGGTAAACCAGTGGTATAGGGTGGTAAACGTATCATTACCCATTTGGCTGATGTTAAAGACCCACTTATAGAGATACAGTCAAACCACCTTGCCCTTGCGATCATTGTAGGTTTTGCGCACCATTTGGATCTCGTCGTGCCTATACACTAGAATTTACTATACGTCGTACTCACTCCTTAGGTCACTTAAGAGTTGGCTGCTCATGAGCACGTGCTTCACACTTGACCATATCATGAAGTGAGCCTGTAGTTCTTGCAGTGAGAGTTGTATATTTTATGATTATATTTTATCTTCACTCTCGAAACAACATGAACAATTGGGAGAGCTAAAAATTTTCCACAGACAAACAATAGAAAATGTAGGCCTAAATAACAAAGATAGACAATTAAAGACAAAAAACTCATTAAACCCAAACAAAAATGCTCACAGCCTTGATAGTTGGAAAATGAAAGCAAAGAAAATATTATTAGAATATTATTTTTTAATATTATTATTGTTTTGGAATTTGAAAAAGTTGAATTATTTATTATATTTTTTTTTTTTTGTGAGAATTTGATAAAGTTTTAATGATGAGATGAGATGAGATAAAATATTTTGCAAATCCAAACAGGCCTAATTTGCTCAGCTTGACTATAACCCTAAACCTTATTTGCTCACTCTGAAATCTAAACCTGTAAGTCTATATCCTATTTGAATAATACCTCATCTCTCCTTTAGGCCCCTCTCATTTGCATCTATAGCCATTAATCCAAGGGCAATAGCCATATCATTTTAAAGCATTGTTCTCTACTTAAAAGTGGGGATGGCACTATGTTGAAAGAAATGAAGAGAAGTTGTCTAAAATGGCTTGGTCTTGTACAGAAGTACTTCATAAATGCAGTGTTAAGAAATATTGATTTGATCATGTGGAAGGAATAAAAAAGAATTAGAGTGAGGCAACAAACAAATTTATTAGTAGTGAAGAAGAACTTGATAAACACAGGTGATGGAAATCATGATGTTAGATAGGACGGTAGAGAAAAAAGATACATGTATTCAACCTTAATCATTTTGCACTAAAGCATGGTTTAGTTGAGTTTGGATGACATCTATATTAGATGAGTCAAGATACTAGATTGTATTGAGGCCAACTTGCTTATTAATTTGAAAACTGTCAACTATTGAAAGATGATCATGTTTTGCATGATGTGTTTGATGACACTCATTTGCTCATGTGCATAGTGTGATAATTTGGTTTGTTTATAAATCATTTGCATCACTGAGAAGTGAGAACTAGTTCTACGCTTTTGATTTCTTTTAGGAATTATTTTCATCTCATTTTGGATACAGATATGCAACCAATTTTGATAATAAGCGAATTGATCTCTTTGATGGGGGCACTGAAGGATATGGGGAGCAAAATGTCATGCTAGCTTCCTGTAAGTTTACATCCTTTTCACCAGCATGCTAATTTTGATTAATGCTTCTACTACTATTGGCTTTGTTCTATGCTGAAATTAGAGTTGTTATGGGTATGTCCCTACTGGTCCTGCCTTTTTGTATACAAGGCATGCAGATTAAAGGATACCTGCTTAATTAATTTCTATTTGGTTATTGGTTTGTACTGGAATTTTGTCTTCTATAAATATTTACAAGTGAAAAGATGCCAAATTTTAGGTACCTGACAAGTGAACTTGCTTTGGTTGGCTACTTTAGTGATCGATTCCAATTTTAAAAATTTAGATTTGATGCATTACAGTGCCTTGGATGGCTGCAATCTATTGTATAAGTAACTCTTTTAACCTCTTATTACTTGGTGAATTTGTTGAATTTAATCTTTTCAGAGGTTATATTGATAAATCTATCATTAATACTTTCAAATACACATCTCTTCATATGCAGTGAGTACACACATCTATTCATACATATGAAAAATAAAGATGGTAATGGTAATTTGACAATATCATTGTCTCATTGGCATGGTGAAACCAGCATAATAGTAACATCAGATTGCTGTTTTATATGATCAAAAAAATTGTGGATTGTTGTGCAACTATAATGTTTAATTGGAGTACATGTATGTATTCAAGAGCAATCAATGCCTAATTTTAAATTCGAATATAATGCACAATTTAATTTAATTCGGTAAACAATTCTCCACTATGAAGTATAATGGATGCTGAGATAGATGCTATATGTTTTGCAGCCATGACAAACCAACAGCTGGTAGATAGTGGAAACCGGATGATGGATGAGACTGATCAAGTCATTGAGAGGTCAAAGAAGGTTTGTTTATCCCTGAAGACAATTTTCTTGCGAAAATACCATGATCATGTGTTGCTCTAATACTTGTCTATTTGTTAGAGAAGGTTACAGATGGTAGTATATCTTGTAGTTCTAGAACATACTAGCATTGTTTAGTCTTCCTTGAATATCACTTGAACTAGTTTGCATCAAGATCTGAACAAATTATGGAATATTATTTAGCTGATTAACATCAAATGTACCCTTCCCCCAACAAAACAAAGAAATAGAAAGCATAAAATTTTCCAGTGGAAGGCACGTTTTGTATGCTCATATTACCAGGTTCTTTTAAAATTATGAAAAAGAAAAAGGAAGGCATAAGATGATCCTAACTATAAAGATCGATGAAAAATAGGACACGTGACACAATCTGGATGGTCATTTTGTGATTGGGGTTGCAAATTATAAAAAAAAAGTGGCAGTTTGGTAGTTGAAATTGAAAAAAGGGTGATAGGGTGTGAAATGTAATTTCCACAAATATTTTTACCGTTTTGAAAGTATGAAATTATTGCAAAGAAAGTAATGAATCTGTGTTTGTAATAGGTTGTTCATGAAACCAACAATGTTGGAATTGAGACGGCAGCAGCACTAAAGGCTCAGGTCTGTAATATATCAGTTTTAAAGAAAACCGATGTTGCGACACTTTATTAGTTCGACACTTTATTAGATCATAATGAATTTACTCTCTATCTCTCTCTCTTCCCTACATCCCTCCCTCCCATAAAGCATGTGCAAGCGTGCACAGACCGCACATGCACAAGCACAATTTCTCACCATGTTTCATTTTATGTTTCAAAAACTCCCAATGCTACTGAAACTAAGGATATTTATTGCTTTTTATGTAGACTAACCAAATGAGTCGGATTGTTAATGAGATGGATTCTATCCATTTCTCAATCAAGAAAGCTTCTCAACTTGTGAAGGAACTTGGTAGGCAAGTCAATCTCCGTTTTCTGATGTTTTCAAATTTTGAGTGCCAGTTTTTTTTTTTTTTTTTTTTGTGGTTATATTGAATATTAGTTGTTGCTTACCTCAATTATCATTAGGTTGCAACTGACCGATGTATAATGGCATTACTCTTACTTATTGTTATTGGAGTTGTAGCCATCATTATTGTTAAGGTAACATCTCATTTCTTTGCAGTCTCTGCTGCTGTAAAAAATCCATTATCTTCTCTTACAACAAAAAAGAAAAAGAAAAAGAAGAATCTATTAACTTGTGAAACAACTGGCAATATAATATTATCTTCTCTTATAACAAAAAAGAAAAAGAAAAAGAAGAATCCATTAACTTGTGAAACAACTGGCAATATAATATTTAGCAGTTTGCATTGTCCACATCTATTAATTTGCTCAAATGTCCATTTATTTTATCTATTTTAATGAATTTTTCACTTCAATATTTCAAATTGTAAACCCAAGCAACAAGGACATCCAGGATATTCCTAGATTAGCCTCACTAGCAATGACTCGCAGATTACTTTGGAATTCTAGTTGAAAAGTTATAAAGGTATTATTTTATGAGGTTGAAGATGATTTTTCCTTGTGATTGGATGGAACGCATTATAGATATGTGTTCTGGCTGATTTGTGAAGTTATTGCTAGGAAAACTTTCCCATGAGTTAGGCCAACTTTTCTGAGTGATAGTATCTCAACCTACTCTGTTGTGAATTATTAGGTTTGATTTGAAGTGGTCATTTTGATTATATCTTCTACCCCGACTAAAAAATAATTCATAGCTAAGGGACACTACAAGAAAAATAGGCTTTTGCGACTAATTTATAGCAATAAAAAGACTATTAGTAACCAATTTCTTGTAGTGGGAGTCTCAAAATGTGTAGATTATGTCGATTCATATCATGTCTTGCCACCTTTTTTTAATTTTTATGGGAATGTATTGTCACACTTGTAAGATACTTGCACTGCTCTTCTTTATTTGTTATTATTATTATTATTATTATTATTATTATTATTATTATTATTATTATCAATTGTTTATTTGTCATATTGTTTTGAAACCAAAAGGTAACAGAATTCACGAGCAGGATATTGTTTCCAACTTCCTGGTTCAACCTCATGTCAATGCCAAGAAGAAAAAAGCACAAAATCTCTCTATGTAAAGTTGGAATCTCTCCAAGAAAATAAATTAACAGGTTTCGGGTGTCTCACTAGACTAGTCCCTTCTTAGGATCAAACATGCAATTTCATTAATCATCAAGAAGTGCCTTTAATTGTACAACCTTGATCCTTAAATAGCCAATAAAATAGAATACTAATCTAACTAGAAAATAACAATTACAGATAGAATAAAATTAGAGAATACTAATCTAACTAGGAAATAACAATTGCAGATAGAATAAAACTAGGATATACTAATCTAATTAGGAAAGTAATAAATTAGAAAAATATAATTATCAATTAAAATATCTCCACTAATTATGGAGCATCCTCTTAATTTGCATCAATTGCCAGTTCCCCTGAAGAACTTGACTTTGGCAAGTTTTGACGAGTGTAAGTAGCAAATAGATGTGGATGTAAACGTTGGACTTTTGATGCTTGCAACCAAATTGATTTCGAATTTAGACAATTTTTCTACTGAACTAAAAACTTGTAATACCCTCCTCGACGAGTTGTAACAAATGGTGATCAAGAATGGAGGCAATGTCATCTCAAGTAGCTGGATTTGCTGGGACATGAATAGTTGTGTCTGTGATGCCTCTGGAGTTGGTAATGTGGAAAAATCATTTTCATCACCCTTAAACTTAGTGAGATCTTCTATGTTAAAAATTGGGCTAATACCAAAATCAGAGGGCAAATCAATGATATACGCATTGGTGCCCAATTTCTTGGCAACTTTAAAAGGATCAGCCCGCCATGCTTGAAGCTTGGTAAAACTCCCCGAAGGAAATTGCTCCAATCTTAAACGAATAAGAACCATGTAACGTCCCCAAATCCCCACGCATGAACACGGGAAAATCGAGACGTCCGGATGATGATATCACGAGTCATCATCCTATCGACGTGTGCCAAGTGTGTGAAAAAGCGACGAATGTGCACGAGAAATACGCAGCAAAGAGCAAGACAATAACTAAGTACCAGAATTTTTCTTGTTTAATACAAAACTATTCAAACATACATAAATAAATATTACAAGACACAAATATAATTTTAAACTAAATACAAAACATAACATCAACACCCCGGCGGAGCCACATTCTCGGGCTCAGCCTCCTCCTCCTCATCCTTGATCTCTACAACAAAATCTACGGTACAAAAAATGGTGTCGTAGGTAAGTAAACTCCAAACACCACTAGATAAAAACATATAAAACTCAAACAATATTCATGAAAGGATGCCAATGCACAAAACCCATAAAATTTTATTTTTCCACGCACACCAAAAACCCATTTGGCCCACAAAACATATCCTTAAAACCAAGTCTCGCCATTATCCCAGATAATGGCCCAAACCACCATTTTCCTAGAAAATGGATCAAAAACCTTGGAAACCAAGCATCGCCATTTTCCCAGAAAATGGCCCACATCCGAAAACCATAAAAACAATCTGGTTATGCATGCACCATGATCTCCCTTAGGGATCACCCGCATACCCTGGCTCTATGCCACACCGCAGGTAACGACTACGCATGTGACACCTAAATGAGCGATGCCCAGACTCGCGTCTCGCGCGTACCTGGCCAGGCCATCCTCTAGTCCCCGCCACTCTAGGGACCACGGAGTCGATACGACAGCGTTACCGTATCGTACGATCCGGTCGTCGCCCTGCGAGAACCCAGGGGATGTAACTCAATTTTATCCACTCCCGAGTGACCAGAGGAGCTCCACCGAGATAATAACTCATCCCGGCTTGGGCTCGTGAGACACACACACCCAAAAACATTTACGCCAATAAAACGAGATTTTTCCGATTAAAAACAATATGGACATAAACCCAATATGCAAATCACGCCTCAAAGCACAAATAATCAAGCAAACACAAACAAGCAAAACCAAGCACTCCGTCCTCAATCCATCCAACCCCCGAACTCCTCGGACTCAGTCCGGAATCAGCCAACCAACAACAATTAATTATTGAATGAGCAAAATATATTTAAATCTAAAAGTAGGGTTTGAAAAATACTTACAGCGCTATACGGTATTTTTAGAAAACACGCGGCGTTGCAAACGGCGGAAGGAAAGCAACATAACAGTGAAAATTCACTGTGGTCGTGGGTTGTAAAATACCCACTTTTGAACGGGGACAAACCAAGGCTTGGGATTGATAGGGAATGGTCTAAAGATGATTATGAAGCTAGTGGAAGTGAAGTTTGGCCGTGGGTGGTTGCGAAAACAGTGGTTGATGGCCGGATTTCTCAAAATGGAAAGCTAGCTCGTGGGAGCTGTTCCGGTGGCTATTAGGGGCCGGAAATGGGTGGGTTAGGACGGCAAGGAACCGGTGATGAAGTGGTGAAGAGGTGGTGGCCGGAGGTGGAGCGACGGCGGCAGATCGAAGCAAAAACCGTGGGGCTTGTAGGGCGTTTTTCGGCCAAACGGCTGGCCGGATGGGGCTGGGGTTCGGTGGGGTGGTGCGCCGGCAGGAGGGGGTTTGACCGGCGGGGGTGGTGTCGACCACGGTGGCCGGACGGTGGTGGGTCGGGGCTGAGCTGAAACCGACGTGGGAGAGAGAGAGAGAGAGAGAGAGAGAGAGAGAGAGAGAGAGAGAGAGAGAGGGTCGACGCACGGGAGAGAGAGGAGGAAAAAGAAGAAGAAAAAAAAAAAGAAAAAGAAAAAGGAAAGAAAAGAGAAAAAGAGAAAAAGGAAAAAGGGAAAAGAAAAGATGTAGGAAAGAAATGAGGTCCAATCCTCACTCCGGAAAGCAAAACAAAACCGCCGAAAACGAGATTAAAAACTGTAAAACGAATAAATAAATAAAACACAACATCCAACAAATAAAAACCAATTTCAAAACACAATAATTTAAAATAAATAAACCAATATATTAATTAAATTAAAAACAACCCTTCAGTAAAAATACACGCAAAAGCGGGTCATCACAAACCATATCACCCACATTGAATTGTCTATCTTTGCATCTTGCATTTGCAAAAGCTGCGTAAGAATTTGTATGAAAGGTAAGGCACAATTTGCATTCGTGAACGTCCCTCATATAGCTAGAAAAATCTAGTGCAACTTCGCTTGGTCTGGGAGACAATGATAAGGAGTTATCAATTGGAGTGCTGGGTCAAAAACCATAAATCACTTCGAATGGGGTGCATCCTATTGATCTGTTAACAAAATTATTGAAAGCAAATTCTGCTTGTGGAAGTACTATTTCCCTACTGGTGACATGATCTGCGATGAGGCAATGTAATAAATTTTCCAAACTCCTGTTGGTTACTTCAATTTGGCCGTTTGTTTGAGGATGGAATGCACTAGAAAACATCAGCTTCGTCCCCATTTTTGTCCACAATGTTTTCCGTAAATAACTTACAAATTTTACGTCTCTGTCAGACACGATAAAAGCTAGAACACTATGTAATCGGATTACTTCTTGCAAGAATAATGCAACAATCTTTGAGGCATCATAAGTCTTGTAACATGGAATGAAATGTGACATTTTTGAAAAACAATCCATGACCATCATAATTGAGTCATGTTGCCGAAGAGTTTTAGGCAATCAAGAACAAAGTCCATGCTAATATGTTGTCATGGCTTGTCCAAAATGGGGAGTGGTGTATAGAGCCTTGCTTGTTGCTTGGATCCTTTATTGATTTGGCAAATCCGACAACGATCAACCACTGTATGCAAATCTCTATGTATTCAAGGCCAATAGAACCGATCGGCAACAATAGTAAAAGTTTTATAATATCCGAAATACCTAGCTAAACCCCCACTATGAAGTTTTATAATTAGGAACTCGCGGAAAGACCCACAAGGAATGCATAGCAGTGTTCCGTAAAATAGATATCCATCTCTCAAAGAATATTTACTACTAGATACGTGCACATGAGTAGATAGATTGCTTCACACGTTGCCAAGTCCTCATCCTTAGCATGTTGCATTTTGAGACTTTCAAATCCTGTAAAATTAGCTGAAAACATAAGCAACAAGTGAGGTCTCCTGCTTAAGGCATCAACCACCTTATTTTCAGTCCCCAACTTATGCCTAATAACAAACTGAAACTGCTGTAAATAGTCCATTCAACGAGCATGTAAGATATTTAGCTTACTTTGAGAATTTAGATGCTTCAAAGAATCATGATTAGTGTAAAGAATAAACTCTTTATGAATCAAATATGGTCACCAATGCTTGAAAGTTTGAATTAAAACATAGAATTCAATGTCATATACCAAGTATCGTCGGCAAGTGTCATTAAGCTTCTCGCTGTAAAAAGTGGTGGGGTGACCTTCTTGATTCAATACATCCCTGATTCCTACATGTGAGGCATCATAAGCCACTTTAAAAACTTTAAAGAAATCAGGCAACTTAAGAATTGATGCTTGCCCCGTCTTATCTTTAATTTAGGTAAAGGCCTTGGCAGCTGTGGCACTCCATGAAAAATTCTTTAATTGCAAGCACTTAGTGATTAGGGCCATTATAGTAATAAACCTGCGAATAAATCGGCGATAGAATGTGGCCAAACTATGGAAGCTCCCGACTTTAGAAAAATTCTGAGGCGTTGGCCAATTCTGAATAGCTTGCACCTTTGTGGAGCTGGCCTTGACACATTGATCAGAAATTATAAAACTGAGAAATTTGACACTTTTCTTTATAAATGAACACTTGCCCTAATTAATATGGAGCTGTTCAGCTCTCAAAATCTTCAATACTTGCTCAACATTGCTTAAATGATCCTGTAAACTTTGGCTAAACATTAGAATATCATCAAAATAAACAACAAATTTACCCAAGAATGACTTGAGAGCTTGTGTCATAACGTGCATGAAGGTGCTTGGTGCATTGGTTAATCCAAAGGGCATGACTAGCCATTTAAACAAACTATCTTTCGTTTTGAAGGCCATCTTCCACTTGTCGCCTGACCAAATACGAATTTGATAGTATCCACTTCAAAGGTCGATCTTAGTAAAAACAGATGAACCACTTAGCAAATCCAACATGTCATCAAGACAGGGAATGGAAAACGGTATTTCACTCTTATCTTGTTAATTGCTTGGCTATCTACACACATCCTCTAACTACCATCCTTTTTGGGTGTAAGTTAAACCGGAACAGCACAGGACAACACAGGGGATAAGATTCTCTCGAATAAAGTCTTTGTCTAACAATTGCTGATTTTTCTAGATGAGCTCTTCATTCTCTATTGGGCTCATGCGATAGTGCAGTAAATTAGGGAAGGTTGTTCTGGGGATTAAGTCTATAGCATGTTGCACATCTCGCATTGAAGGTAGTTGCTTTGGCATCTCATCCAACATAATGTCCTGAAATTCCTCCAACATTGTGGCGAGTTCCTCTGGAACATAACCATCTTCTTATTTCATTTCGCACCTTACTACCATTAGTACTATTACTTCATCATGTATGACTCGAGAAAATTGACGCATGGTCAAAACTAGGACAATTTCATTTTTTGTCTCAAATTCTAAGATCTGCAAAGGATCCAAAACAAATTTCTTATCTTTAAAATTAAATGAATAAGTGTTAGCATACCCATCATAAGAAACCCTTCAATTACAAAGCCATGGATGCCCCAATAGCATGTGACAAACGTTCATTGGGATCACATCGCACCAGGCCTCGTTCACATATTTTTTTTCCAATGAAAATTTAACCAAACATCGTTGCTTCACTAGGGATGATTTGTCTTCATTAACTCAACTGATCCGATAAGGAATAGGATACTTCTCAATCTTTAGCCCCAAATGTTCTACGACAGTTTCATAAATCACATTCATGCTGCTGCCATTATCAATAATGACGTTCAAAACTCGAACATTATGTTCCATGAGTGTGTGAAAAATATTGGTACGCAACCACTCAGGATTAGCTTGGAGCTCTTTCTTAGTTCCGGTCAACACTTGATGAATCAAGCAACTAGGTAAAGCTGATGCACCCAAGTGTTATTCTTCATCGTGATTACCCTCATCGGTCTCCTCTTCATCCCTTTCTTCAACACCATCCATTACCAATAATTCTTTTTCACATAAGAATGCTAAATTTTTATCTCTTGTAGGGCACACAACAGCATAGTGTCCAAAACATTTATATTTATAACATTGTGGCCTTTCATTGATAGCTTTTACTTTTCCTTTCTGGTCTTCAATCACAGTGCCCCTGGGTTGAACATTTAGCAACAGTGGCCTTTGAAATGAAGGCCTTGTGACACGTTCTGGTCTTGGATCTGTTAATATCGTTTTCCTCCCAACCGAGGCCCTCATTTGTTTCTCAATACGTAGTGCCAATTGATACGCCTCCTCTACATTGATTAAATGTGCAGTCAACATCTCCTTGCGTAGATCGCTACGTAATCTGGTATGATATCAAGCTAAAGTTTGATATTCAGTTTCCACAATCTTGCTACGGACAGTCAACTCATGGAAGCAGTCTATAAATTGATCAACACTCAATGACCCTTGACTGAGTTGTAACATCTCTTTGAACACCATTTGCTAATAATCAATGGGCAAATATTTGTTCTTCAATCGCTCCTTCATCTCCTCCCAGTTAGAAATTGCTGGGCGTTGGATACGACGTAATTGTTCTTCCACACTTCCCTACCATGCTCGTGCATACCCCTTCAATTTCATCAAAACATAACAAAACTTTCGATCTTTCAATACAGCAAACCAATCGAAATAATCCTCAATAGCCATTAACCAGTCTTCAAAAGCGTTGGGCTCTCATTTCCCATAAAAATCTGGCACATTAACCTTCATCCTCTTAGTCAGTTCATCAAAAGGTTGATAATCTGCACCATGTCCACCATAACCTCGGTGAAAGTTTTGTCTACGACATCGGATTCGAGGCCAACGATCCTCAAACTCCTAGTCTTCTTCATCTTCTCAATCTTCATAAACATTTCTATCACTTTCATCCAACACCTCCCCATGAATTGGACCACGCCCTCTTCGATTGAAAGGTCTAAACTTCTCTCGAGCTTGACGCTCATCCATGGCATCTAGTAAGTGAGTGAGTTGCTCTAAAATTGTGGCGATTTGATTGATTTGTTGCTGAAAATTGGGTTGTTCTGTGTCTTGGTTGTTCAGATTTTGGTTGTTTGCCATGATGTATGAAGCACCATGACGGATTATAGGCATAGGGTGCTAAGTTCCTTAAAGAAGGAACCTTGCTCTGATGACAAAATTGGTGTCAACTTTCTGGTTCAACCACATGTGGATGCCAAGAAGAGAAAATCACAAAATCTCTCCCTATAAAGTTGGAATCTCTCCAAGAAAATAAATTAATAGTTTCTAGTGTCTCACCAGACTAGTCACTTCTCAAAATCAAACATGCAATTTCATTAATCATTCAATAAGTGCCTTTAATTGTACATCCTTGATCTTTAAATAGCCAACAAAATAGAATACTAATCAAATCAGGAAATAACAATTACAAATAGAATAAAACTAGGAAAAACTAATCTAAATAAGAAAGCAATAAATTAGGAAAAGATAATTATCAATTAAAATATCTCCACTAATTATGGAGTATCCTCCTAATTTGCATTAGATATGGCCACATAATTGAAAAATTTTAGGCCAAGTTTGGCCAATATGTCACTCTTTGCCATATGCTCAATCACTCAAAACTTAGACTTCATATTGGATTAGTTATCTTACTTTCTATAATAATAAAATAATATTATTTTTTAAAATTTTTGTATATACTTTTTAATGCCTTATTTAATAATTTATAAAATACTTTTTTATTTTTATTTTCATAATTTCCAACAATCTCTATATTAAAATACATAAAATCCATCTATCAACCTAAATTAACTTCATAATCTGTCAAACTGAATTTAATAAAAAAAATCCTTACATTTTATAAAATATAGGAATCTTCAATCGGATCAACCAACACAACCAAAATCTCCTGCATGCAAAAGTCCATAGCCTTATATTTGGTTGCCGAGAAAACAAATAAGAAAATAATAATAAAAAAGGGAATAAACCAAAAATATGAGATTCAAAACACTGGTTTTTTGTTCTTTTTGATTTTATCTCCAGAACCAGAATTAGAATCTTTATTATAAATATTAAAAATAAAATCTTGAGCATAAAATTACTTACTCGAGAATGGAAAGTCGAAGGACTCTGAAAGTAAGAGAATGAGAATTGGAAATTAATATTGTGATTGTGATTGTAATTGTAATTGTGATTTTTGCTTTGTTTTTCCTGTTATTTGATTTTATTTGAATACATGACCGAGATCATCCAAGACACTACAAAATCTGTGTCCAATAGAGGCCAAAAACTGGTCAAAAATAGATGATGCTCAAGTCACAAGGATGGCTTTTTCAAAAAATAAAAATGAAAAAAGTGCCGGTACCATTAATAGAGTGGCAGCATTTTCTTCTCTCAAATTAATTTTTTTTTAATTTTTTAGTTTATAAATAAAAAATGATGGAAAATGCGTGGCATGTTGTGACGCCTCCAAATTCTGTTTGAGATCGGACAGACATTTGAAGCGTCGAGACATGCAACACAAGGTTACCTACCCCCGTTCATGACATATAAGATGCAATGTTCCTAACATGCATCTAACATTATGCAATATTCGCAGCGGATAATTTTTTTCTTTAGCAATACTATGCACCAAATTGAAAATATCTCAAATGCTTAAAACATACTTCATACATAAAGACCCATTGAGTAGATCACAACATTAGTCCAAAATGGTTATGATCCAAAAAATACTAAAGATGCAACTCCATTGTACAAGTAGTAATTTACGTTAACTACTATATTAACATTGACGTCGCACCATCGCTTAGTCAACTGTGTCTAGTTGATCAGCTCCTGATTCTCCTTCAGGTCCTGTAACAAGATCTACCATTCGGGGGGAATGGTAGTTGGGACTACCAAAGTGAGATTTGATTACAAATCTCAGTAAGTTAACAAAAAACTTTCACACAAGCTAATGATGCATGCATGACAGTAAAAGCATAAATGCATAATCAAATTCATAAGTAATTAAAGCATAACTTGGCGTACAACATAGGATAATTGACATAACTTAAATTAAAACATGAACTGAACTTGACTTGACATGAACTTGATCTGAAACTTGACTTAACATGAAAAATACATACTCCACAGTTATTGTGGCCCCATGTATTCTACGTGTAAATACATATTCCACAGTTGTTGTGGCCCCATGTATTCTACACAAACTTGACTTAACATGAAAAATACATACTCCACAGTTGTTGTGGCCCCATGTATTCTACGTGTAAATACATACTCCACAGTTGTTGTGGCCCTATATATTCTACACAAACTTGACTTAACATGAAAAATACATACTCCACAGTTGTTGTGGCCCCATGTATTCTACGTGTAAATACATACTCCACAGTTGTTGTGGCCCCATGTATTCTACGTGTAAATACATACTCCACAGTTGTTGTAGCCCCATGTATTCTACACATACTGAATGTACTCAAGATGAAACGTGACTGGAAAACGAAAGGACTGGAGCCCTGACGTAACATAACGTGATTTGAACATAACTTGAAATACATGACCAACTTGAGATAGAAACATTTCGTAACATGGCATAACATATAATAGACAACATATTTAACATGACATACTTGTAATGTACAGTAATACATGACAGAATATATTATGTAACAGATAAAAATTGATGACAGAATAAATTATGTATAATAGACAATTACGTGATAATTTGGTATGGCATGACATATATGATAACATACATACATACATTGTAGTTCCTTTACTTAGCACACATATATAGTAGACTGCTAGTAAGTTAAAAGCTAACTTACGTCGATCTCCGCGTTTCTTATAAAACTTCAAGTGCGACCACGAGGAACTATAATTAGTGATTCTAAAAGTTAGAACTAAATCACTAAATATTTGAAATATGGAAAATACTAACTTAAAGAGTAAAATTTTCATTTTACTCTCTACATGTGGAAAAATGACCGTTTTACCCATAACTTAAGGATTTTGCATACTGACTCCAAAAGTTTCTAAAATTTACATTCCTCATGTAAATTTTGTCCTAAACTTAAATATCAATTCAGAAAAATTTAAAACAAAACACAACTATGAAGAACACACTATGGTCGAAACATCCATAGGCCATTTCCCTTTATTTTTGTTGCAATTCCTTCCAACTTCAAAACTCATGCTTAAACCAAAATTTTGCAACAAACATCTTCCAATCCTAAGTTCAAAACCATACTTAAAACATCCATTTAGAAAAAAACTAATAATCAATACCAAACTTTTTTGTAAAAAAGATCCAAGCACTTGAATCACAAGTTTTGACCTTAAATCAAAACATCTCCAAGAATTTCAAAAATCAAATCTTACTTCTAACATATTCATAATATCATCCTAACATCAACCATGCTTTAAATCATCAAACTAAAGTCACCAAAATCACAAAATAACACTTGGAGTTTTTGGTTTTAGACTTAGTCCAAAAATAGAAACTTTTTCTTCAACTAGTTTTGATAAATCTCTTGATCTATGACTTATAAATATATGATCTTCAAACCAAACCATTACATGGTTTAAAAATATGTCCTAAAACATATACAAGCTTCTAATTCAAGATCACATGGTTAGAAATTAACCAAAACATAAATTTAGCCAAGAATATCCACACTTTGGCTTATCTGAATATCTCTTTGCATAAAATTTCATATCTTTGAAACTAACATCAAATATCTTCAAAATAATAATATAACATGTATATAAGATGTTTAGGATCCTCCAATAAAATTATCAAAGTCATTAGAATAGGTTTAGACCACCAAAAAGTTAAACTTTCTCAAAACAGAAACTGTTTTTCCTCTTTCAGTTTCTAAGTTTCTAATCTAAGAAAATCTTTCATCAAAACCTTTAATCATGCAAAAATCCTCAACCAATAGTCATATATACATGTTAACAATACTCCATAAAAATTTCGGACCAATATCTATCCATTAGCTTGGTCAAAAACTCCAAACTATAACATATTCTCCAGTTTACCTCCCAGAATGAACTTTCTATAATTTATATAATATTTTACTGACCAAATGATCTTCAAATGGGGCAAATAAGATATCCATGTAAACTAGACTAAAAAAGGAACAACTTATATGAATGAGACTTATGATAAAACACTTACAACAGTTTCAAAATTGGCGTGCAAAATACCTCCTAAAAGCTGTCCGAGAGAGAGTGTTTGATATTCTTTCAATGGAAAGTGTAAATGAAGATAATTTCGTGGAGAGAGGTGGCTGGAGATACTTATGGATGAGATATGGAAGAGATGAGGCTGGAGTTGAGAGTTGAGTGTAGTTTTCTCCTACCCAAAATATCTATAAAAGATTATCTCATAATATTCTATCCAATAGTATCTACAAAAAAATCAACTTAAGATATTTTTATCTAATAATATCTATAAAAATCAACTCAAAATATTTTTACCCAATAATATTCATGAAAATTATCTCAAGATATTTCTTTTTATCCAATAATATCTACAATTTTGAAAGACGTTTTGTCCGAAAATATGAAAAAAATGTTATTGCGCCATAAGACTTTAAATAGCCCTCCGGGTCTAATGGCACAAACCATAATATATTTTGACACTTCTAACTATCTCCAATAATCAAAAACACACTTCTGATACCATAGTAAATAATAACACTAACTATGTAGTTAGACAAAAACCTATACGATTAATGGATTCGTGAAAACTTATGGGGTTTTCACGAGATTCCTAAAGTTAATAGAAATTTCACAATTGAATTTCTAGCGGGCTATTACACATGTAGTAGACATTAATAGGTTGAAATCGGTTTGAAACCGATTATTGTGTGCGCGTGTTTTTGTACCTACCTTGTATGTATGTATTTATATAATCAACCTCTCTCCCACTCTCCACTTTTTACCTATCCCTTCAAACTCACCCTCTCATACATTTCTTTAAAATATTCAAATTTTAATCTGAATATAAAAGATCGGTAGAAAAAAAAATGGCAATAAAGAACAAATATAAAACGAAAAATAAAAAAACCGACAAAGAAAAATACTCAGATCTAAACAAAATCTGCTCAAATATGTTGAGATTAAAAAAAAATTATATCAAAACACATGATTTGAATTTATTATCCAACATCTCACAAAAATTCCAAATCTAATGTGTTATTTGAGTGTGGTAGCAATATTTATTTTAGTGGCAATGATGTTATTTTTATTTATCTGTTATTTTAATGTATCTTGACTTTAATTTTAAACTAATTTTTTTGTTTTATAATGTATCTAAATATGTAATTATTATACTTATCGACTTATTATTATCTAAAGATATGTGTTAAAGTTTGATTTTTTGTATGTGTGTTTTAAATTATTTATTAAGTAAGTTGTTTAGAAAGAAAATCATATGATTTGTGTGAAAAAACCTATTTAACCTAACTAGATAAACATATTTTACCCGTGCTCTGACTTAAGGTACTGTTTGGCCACATAAAATTCTCATTTTAAATATAAAATTCTTATCTCATTATTACAACTTTTTCAAATCCTCATATAAAATATAATAAAAAATTCAATTTTTTTTTTAACTTTTTCACATCTCAATACAATAATAATATTAAAATATAATATTTTAATATTTAATCTTAAAATTTAAAATTCTTATCTAAAAAATTTTAATGATCAAGCTGACCCTAGTGTGTATATATATAAATCGAATGTGTGTCAATTCAACAGTCAATGAGGCTTAAAATAAAAGAATAAAACCCATCAAGCATAGCAACTTGGGCCCACTACAGGCGATGTTCTGGGCGGGTTTAGTGGATCCGTCTACGTCGACTGTCATATTTTCAAGCATATAGTGCGTAAGCATAGTGTATTTTAATATATATATATATATATATATACACACGAAATTTATTTTAAAAAATAATAGATCTCATTTATTTAAAAAAATATATAAATGACGTTTATATAATTTATAAGAGCATCCTCATCCGGTTCCCCAAAGCACTAAAATTCCCATAATTTGGGGTTTATTTTGGGGTTTTGATCAAAATACCCCCCATATCCGGATCCCTATTTTAGGGAAAAGGTTTAGGGAATAAACAGTAAGTCCCCATATTTGGGGACTCACTATTCAGTCCCTAAATCATTTTTATCAATATTTTATTCTAATATATAAAATAAATAATTTTTCAATCATCTACACTTTCTCTTATACTCATATTTATTATAGTTTTAAATAATAATTTTAAAAATAATTTAATTAATTAAGAAAATATAAAAAAAATTAATTTTAAAAATATTATCATATTCACAAAAAAATAATTTAAATTTTTGTTTAAAATATTCACTAGAGTAATAGTTCAAAAAATAAGAAAAAATATTGAGTAGTTAAATTTGTAAATAGAAATGAAAGAAAAAAGTAATAAAAAAGAATAGAAAAATATTATTTAATAGAATAGAGATAGGGATGGGGAATGGGATGTAGGAGGTTTTTGAAAGATGAATAAAATTTAGGGAAAAATTTGAGGAAAGGTGATTTTTAGTTAAATTTTAGGGATGGGGATGAGGAATGGAATGGGGATGCTCTAACTATATCATTACTGTAGATAAAATATCTATTAGGTAAATCCTCATATTTTGCCACCTTGAATCAACTCGATTGGATTTGGTAAAATGTCTTGGTAGCTAAAATTTAGACAAATAAAAATGATAGTATAATTCTTAAATATGCTCACTAAATGATTGTATTAATATTTTTTAATATTTTTTTAATAATTAAGAAGTGATTATTATTAAATTTATATTTTTTAATGATTAAAAATATTTAAAAAATACTAAAAAGAAAAAGAAAAAAGCACATTGTCCTTCTCTAAATTTGTAGAGACCTGCAGCATTGTCTAACATTTTCATATTTTTCTCTCTCCTCATCAAGCATTGCAAATCAAGTTTCCTTTTGTTGCTTGAAACAACTACATTTTTTTTTTTTTTTTTAATACGTTGATTTCATTAAACTAAAACAGAGGTATAAGAGAAGGAGCTGATGTGCGTCAAGCAAATGCCGTCCTATAATGCTTTGCAGTATTGAAAAGAAAATAGAAATAAAGTGGAAAAAAACAAGATTTGGGGTATGGGATGAGAGATAAAATTTTCATCTCATCTTATTATTATAATTTTTTTAAAATTTACACATAAAATATAATAAATAATTTAATTTTTACAAATTTTAAAATAATAATAATATTAAAAAATAATATTTTAAACTTCTATTTAAAAATAAACATTGTCATCTTACTTTTCAAATCTGTCCTTAGCAACTCTCTAATTGCACATGAGACTGTACCAGTGAGTGAGACACATATTTTTATAAGAGTTTTGTTACGTACAATTAAAGTCACATATTACTAATGATTTCTTTTATATTTAAAATTTAAATTAATATTATTTTTAATAAAATTTATTTTTTAATCAATCACATTAAATTAATATACATATTAATACGTAATTATACTTATAAGTAAATTTTTCTTTTTGTGATGGAGGGTTGGCGAATGCTGTTTCTAAAAAAGGGAGTTCTACTAGTACCAATAGAACTACCGATTACTTTCAAAATATATATATTTTTATTTTTCTTAAATATTAAGAAAAATACTTCTTAATAGTTAAGAAATAAAAAAAAATAAAAAAATCATTTAATACTTAAATTAAGAATATATATATATATATATATATATATATCTTCTATATATAAAAAGTATGTATAAAACGGAAAATCTTGTTTTAACGGTTTTTCTTGTTTTTCCGTTAAAGTTAACACCGTTTGTTTTAACGGTTTGACATATATATAAAATGAAGACATAAATATTGAGAGAGATAGCATTCAATGTTGTTATATGATTTATTAATCACAATAATAATAATACTTAATAGTTTATATAATAATAAGTAATTAAAGATTAGTTATTATATTTTTCTCAATTTCCTTAACATATACATGTGTATTAGGTGCATAAGACGTAAATCTCAAAGTATAATATATGTGTATTTAATACAAGTGTGTTTAATCAAAGTGTTTTTTCTTTTTCCATGGTAGTAGGACGTAACTTCCGCTAAGTCATATTCTACACGTAGGCTTGTTATGATGGGTACGTGACAAAGGTCGTGATCCTTGAGCTAATCAAGAAAGAGTAAATTCGACCAACAACTTCAAAATATATTTTAGGATTTATATATATGCTATATATAGAAAATATTATACCACAAATTTTATAAAAAGATTATGTTTTAACTTTATGTTGTCCCTGATCGACTCAACCAACAGCAAAATAAGAATTTCAATGTTGTCTCTATTGATCGTCTACAGGATGACATAAATTGATGAATAATAATACAAACATCAAACGACACATATTTTGAACTACCGTTTATGTTAGACTTTTATTAAATTTTTCATATACATCTTTGCTAAAATTATAGATGTTATAAACATGTATTGGATTATATGATATTTTGAACTAATTTTTTTATTTTCTCTAATATGCCTTAAATTATTAAGTGACATCAATAATTTTTATAAAATATATATTATTTTTTACAAATAATCATTTCATAAAATTAGATAAACGTACTTTGCTCGTTGCTCCCACCTAGTATAATAAAAAAGTACGCATCGGTAGTGCAAATGCTTTGGTCTACCTAGCAATCTCTCTTCTGAAAAATTTAAAGCTAACAAGTCGAATGGTGCAGTCAGGCGCGGATGCGTGAGGCTCACACGCAATTTTGGTTGGCATGTGTAACTCGCCCACTTCTCTATTTAGAATGCAGTAAAATATATATATATAGTTATTTTGACGTTTTTTTTTTATGTATTTTTTATATATTTTATTTATGTTATTAGTTACATTAAATTTTTAATATACATTAATTTTTTACTAATTATATATATAATTATTTTTACGTATTTTTTATATATTTCATTTATATAATTAGTTACATTAATTTTTTAATATACAACTAATCATATCAATAAAATATATAAAAGAATATGCAAAAAAAAAATACATATAAAATTTTTGTTTAGAATGCTGCTCGAGCAGATGATAAAAACATGATGACAAAAAAAATAATTTTATACTATAGGAGGAGAGGAAAATTATCAGTAGAGAAGAGTAGCATTATTCATTACTATATTTAATATTATTTTATATAAAAACATGATGATAAAAAAAAAATATATGAGTTTCTATTTTAAAAAATATTATCATTAGAAAAGAAGATAAACAAAAATATAATTGCTAGATCATGAAGAAAGGATTGTTAGATAAGAAAAAAAAAAACAAATAATATCGTTGAAAAAAGAATGAAAGAACAAATATGATTATTTCGAAAAAAATAAGACTTTTGAAGAAGGTAAATAAAAATAGAAAAAATGAATATTTTAATAATTTAGATAATTCTACGTTCAAATGATTAAAAAAATAAAAAAACTGACTTCCTTATCTATAAAATTTGGCATCCCAATGTCAATGCAGTTGTATTCAATAGCTTTTTTTTTTTTTTGTTTTTTTGAAAAGAACAAACTGACTTTCATTCATCATTGATTATTATATGAACTCTCACTATCAACAATTTACTTAATGCAGTCAGATATGTTATCAATCCATACTAAACTAGTCTGTAAAATAGACTTTTCTTAGCTAATAAATGGGCAACTCCATTGTTATTCAATGGCTTGTTGTCAAGTCCCAGATTCAAGAAATAGCATAAATTATATTGAAATAAATGTGAACAATGGTCTGCTCAATAAAAACTGAAAACTTTGGAGAAAAAGAAGGCCATTTTTTGTTTTCATACGTGTGTTTTACCATATGTTTATCACTTTTAAAAAAGAAAACAGAAAAAATGAAAAGGGAATAAACTTGTGGAGTTCATATATTTTTCTTGGATTCCCACTAAATTTTAGGGGTCAAATATCACATCCAAGCTATCTCCAAAGTCTTCAAAACACAGTACAACTATCACATCCTAAAAAGGTTTCAAGTTCAGGGTCAAATCCCATTAGGATAATCTTTGAAATTGTGAGAGAGAGAGAGAGATGTACTTTTTTTAATATGATTAATCATGTTCGATTAACCAAAAAATGATTTCTAAATGTTAAAAAATGAGTTAATTATTCCAAAAACCTTAAAAGAAGTGGATACAGATAGATAGAAAGGTGGGAACACAAAGTGGTACTTTTGACGACTTGAATGTGGGCCAAGGAGAAACCATGTCGATCAATGGAGGTCGGAGAGTGATTTGGTGGCAGATAAGCTTTAAAATGATGGGTGCCACCAACAGGAAAACCCTGTTTTTGGGTCACAACCTCGTCAAACTGATGTCATCAATGGTTTACAGATGGTATCACAGTCTTGGGGGTATTTTTAGGTACCAACTTAACAACCAAGCAACGGGACTTTTGGTGTTTGTACCATGGAACGAGAAGAATATTAGAAACGAAATCGGTTTTGAGTTACTTTATATATATGCCACGGCATTTCGTGATAGATGGTCCTCTAACTCAAGAATATTCAATTATATAAATCAATCTAAAAATAATTTATTAATTCGAACGGGTTAAATATTTGAAGCCTAATACGATAATTTAAATAATGAATCATGTCGTCATGTATTGTGAATCATTTAATAATTAATTAAAAATAGATCAATAAAATATGTCTTATTTCAACTCGTTTCGTATAAATTAGTTGAACTAATCCGTATAATTTATTTTACTTGATTAATATAATTTTACATAAAAGTTAAAATATATATTTATTAATAGTTACAATATCTAAAAAATAATATTAAGAAGACTACCTACAATAAAAAATATCAATATTTTTCAGATCGCAATGATAAGAAAATCAATATTACAAAGTCGACAATAAAAATATGAGTATAGTTTCAGAATTACAATTACATCATGTGTTTGAATTAAAGTGAAAAAACTATTATCTTACTAGTAATTGTGTTTTAAGTTGTGTATAAGTTCTAATCGTATCATATCATTGCTCTCCGATACAAATAAAATGAAAATTCAATTATAGTCTACAACATTTTGCAAAAAGTGGAACAATAATGTTAGATGCAATTTTTAAATAAACAAACTCTATACAATTTTTTTTTTGTAAAAATATTAATTCCACTAACAAAAAATAAAATTTTTTTATACATTTTTTAGATGTTTATTTTTTTATAAGAATAATATTACGTATAGTCGTGAAATACATAAATATTATGTAATCGTTTTGAAAAAGAATATGTTTTATTACTAAAAAATTAATTTTTTTAATATAGATATAATATTTATTTATTTTTTAAAATAATTATATTACATTAAGGCAATCACAATTACATCTATCTTCTTTTTTTTTTTTTTTTTTTTTTTTTTTTATAATAAAGACTTGTATTGTCCTTATTTAATTAGAATTTTTACTAATCATTTTTCAAAGTCGAATAGATGCAGAGGAAGGAGAGAGAAATGAAAGTAAGTGGCAAGCGTTCTTGCTTTGTCACATCATTCCCACCTTACGTGATGCTGGGGCATGCAGCATGTGCGGAGAGAAAGAGACAAACGTTGACAACTGGCCAACTTAAGTTTTGGTGAGGAAAAGTCTACTTAGGACAGACACTCTTCCCGGGGCATTAAAGGTGAAGCATCACAAATTTTAAAAATAAGTTTATAAATTATATATATATATTTTTTATAATAAAAATAATTTTATAACTTAACGTATTATATTAAATTATATTAATTAATAAATTAATTTTTTTAAAATTATTTTACAATCTAAATCTTTTTAGTAACAAAATTTTCTTACTAAGGTGATGAGTGTCTCTTTGAAGATAGTCTTTTAGAGATTTTCTGGGAAATTCATGATTTACATGTTAACATATATACTAATTTAATAAAAAAAAATTAGTACATGAATTTATGATCATTCATGTATGCCCATTTGCTTATACAATTCACGCATGGGTCAGATTTAACCATTCACATATAATATATATATGGATCTATATTATGAAATGTGCACTTTGCACTCTTAGTTATTAAGGATCAACCCTTTAATTACTAAACTATGAAAACTCATATATTGCAAACTCAAACGACCAATAACTTATACTGTGAATCTCAATCCAATTCTCACAATTAAAATAGATTAATAATATGAAATGTGGAACAATTTTGACAATCAAATCATAATAAGAATGCATCAATTATGATAGTTTGGAGTACAAAATGTATACTTTCTTCTTTCGATATTAACTAGAGATTGGGTAGCATTCATATTATTAATCCCGTTTCATTTTCATTTGCTCTTAATACACCTTACGATCCTTATGCTAAGTCTCATTCTTCTACTTAATATTACCGGCTTAAAAAACTGAATACATTTAAAAAGTTTTTTGCTCAAAAGTTGTTCTACACATATCCAAAAGAAGAATTCGTAAACAACTCTTCATGAAATATAGCACTTTTAACACTTTTACAATAGTAAAAAATATATATTAGTATGGAAGAACCTACCTTAGTTTTAGATAGAAAATTAGTTACCATGATTCATGCCATCCAATATTCCTTAATTTGAAATCCCATGCAGAGTCAACCCTTTGATTTCATGTCTCCTCATGATGTACCAGCTGCTTCATTATTTTATCAGGCACTCATCCACCAGGAATTTCTATGACCCACTTCAGAGTTGGAGAAATAGAATAATAATAAAAACAATTTTGGTCCATGCCAAATGCAACAATTCAGACCTGGAAAAATTAAATTAATCATTATTTTATCATGTGGAAGATCAGCACGTGGAAAGCTCAGCTCTCCGCTCACCATTACGGATTAAAATATCGCCACCCCACCGTCCCATGCTCAAACTCAAGGAAGGTTTCCTGATTCAAAATTTTTATTTTAAATTTAAATGTTTTTTATCTCATAATTATAATTTTTTTAAATTTTTATACAAAATATAATAAATAATTTAATTTTTTTAAATTAAAATACAATTTTTTTAAATCTTAAAATAATAATAATACTAAAAATTAATATTTTAAACTTCCATCTTTAATTGAAAATTTTCATCTCTAATCCCAAACTTGCCATAATAAATAATTTCGGCTCAATCCTATTATTCCTTGGTCTTAGATTTTAACTTGAATAAATCTATCAAGGATTTCTACCAAATTTTGTACGGAATTCCTTTTCTTTTTAAATTTATTTTTACAGGAAATACTTTTAATTTTTTTTTATTTAAAAAAATATTTAAATAGATTAAAAAAATAGATTTAAAAAAAATAGAAATAGAAATAAAAAGAAGTTTACACTGTTTGATAGAAAAAAAGTTTAGAAGTCTCTCGTGTCCTAGCACTACTTTTTTGACTTTTTATTATAATAATTAATATATAAAATCATTTAAAATGTATCAATATTTTTGTGAGTACTATAAAAATGTTAATTATTTTATTATTAAAATAAATATATTTTTGATAAAAATAATTATTTTCATCATAAATATTTATATAAACTTTTGTTTAAAAACTAATAATAAAATAGCGATCTCGAACGCCAATGAGCTATCATTCTGGATTCTAAAAAAATTTACATTTACGGACATTGAATGACACGATTAATATTTTATACAAGGGCAGTGCCTAATGCATTTTTTAGGTTTTTATTTTTTATTTTTTTACATATATTTTTTAACACATTTAAATCTTTTTTAAAAAATAAAAAATTATATAATATTATTAAAAAATACTTACTTAATCGTTAAGTAAAAAAAAAATATAATAATAAAAAAATAAAGAAGTCAAAGCGGTAAAAACCAGTAGTAAAAAGCATTAGTAAGAATAGCATTTTTTTTTCATACAAAAATCAGCTTAGAGAATTCTTACCATCTAAAACTATAGTCCTTTTTAACATATTAGAGATAAAAACCACTTGTAATGAATTATCCATGGTTAGATATCTTAGTTTTAAGCTATACTATATCTAAAGAAACAAGTAAATTTGATAGTTACTGTTTTATAAGCAAATCTTTATTTCATTGTATATTAAATCCATTTCTCCTCTGTTATTTTCATAACGTAATTATTGTGATTTTAGTTCTTGGTAATTACTATTTTTTTTTTTCCTTCTGCCCCTCAATAGCTTTACTTTAGGGGGCTTTGAATTCAAAAGGGTCTGCGCCAATTTGCTGGTAGATTGTGGTTGAAGAGAATAAAGGGCAAATTAACGCCTTAATCTGATAATTAGGCTATGAATTCACAAGGGTTCTATTCTATTCACAAGGTTGTGAATTCACATTTGTAGTTAAATGATAATTAAAAAAATATGATTTTTTAATCCATAATTTAATTAGAATATGATTATTAATTAACATATAATAGGTAGAATAGTAAAATATGATAAAATAAAATAAATTAATAATTAAAAAAATTAAATATTTTTAATTTATTAATTATTTATTATTATATAATAAATAAATAGATAATCTAATATAAAAATTTGATGTAAATAGTTAAAATTAAATTCATCTTATATTATTTTATTATTATATAATAAAAAAATAGCTATTTCAATATAAAAATTTATGTAAATGAAATAATCAAAATCTAAATTTATCTTATATTCATTAAAATTATTATTTACACATATATAATTCAATAACAATGCTCAATAATCACGTTCCAACAGTATCAATCCTAGTACGTACCAAATCTCGAGAGCAACGGAAGTGAATTTATTATAAGATAAAATCTAATAATTTATTTCGAGATTATTCGTTGGAGTCTATGGTGCGGACAACTCGACCCATTTTGTTGGGCACCCGTCTTTAAGAGATTTTGATTATTTTAAAATTTTATAAATAATAGTGGAATAATTTGAGTGAATATATTTTATTAAATTTAAAAAATAAAAAATAAAATAAAAAATATAAAGTTAAAAACTTATTTAAATATAATTTTTTAATATAATTTTTATTTTAAAGTTTGTAAAAATTGTATTAATTTTTATATTTAAATAATAATTAGGTAGTGTTTAGATAAAAAAATTAAAAATATTTTATATTTGAATGATGGTTAAAAATAAAATTTTAAAAAGTTTTGAAAATTCAACATGTACTTAGATAATTTGAATGAACTTTATTTAATATTTTTAAAATTTTTTTGATCTGAGGTAAAGCTAAGAAGTTTTAAGAGTAAGTTTAATTAATCTCAAATTAATCATCGATAGAATTTATTATTTTTTTATTTTTTATTTTAATAAAAAAATTAAACTTATATCTACTTATTTCATAGATAAAAACTCTCCCACTGTAAATTTCCATGGAGATAAGGAAGGGCTGATGGCAAGGAAAACGGAGTCGTGGCGTCAGGTTAATTTATTGAGAAATTGGAATTCAATTCAAAAGCCTCTCACCTAAATTCGTTGAGCAGAGTCAACGTCAGGTAGGGGACGAGAGTGCTGGCAAAAATGGTACTAAATTTACCATTTTTATTATTATTTTTGAACCACGTACACTTCTGGTCTGTCATATTTGAAGGTTTATCCAACGATCCAATACCAAGAAAATGTGCCGAAGCAGACAAGCATCCAAAACGCGCTATGCAGAGCATTCAATGAAAACGAGGAGAGAGGGTGGATGTTGGAGAGGTTGAAAGGTCTTGCTCTGGTCTTTGCATTTGTAGAAAACTTGGTCCACTTTCGTCGCTTTCATTCTCACTATTTTTCCGTTTCATACACGGCGCTTCTCTCTCTCTCTCTCTCTCTCTCTCTCTCTGTGGACACGGTCATAAAATATTTTCATCATTTAATTTTGCCATCTCATTTTATATTTTTCATTTCGTAAACAGCACGGCTTTTCAAATTTCCAATACGCTCTCGAGTTGGTTCCGACTGTTTATTCCTTGCCTGTCTAGTCATATGCTTCAACCTTTGTCTTTGTTGGTTTTTTTGTCTGTTCACACCTTGTATTCAGGTTACCTTGTAAATTTTCTTCTTTTCTTTACAATTTGCGAGTTTTCCTTTGTCTTGCATCTGTAGGAGGTCCAATTTTATTGCTTTCTGCTACTTTCTCTTGTTTCCTTTCTGGGTTTTCCTTTATCTTCGCAGTTCCCATCCATTTCAGCCTTCAAATTTAGCCCCCCCTCTCTTATCTCTCGCGTCATAAAATAACCTTAATTGGCTGAGTCTTTGGATGAGGACACCAGTAATATTGCTACAACCGTTCCGATTCGGCGTTTGATTAAACTAACTAAAAAAAATGAAGTGTTTCTTCGCCTTCAAGGACAAATCCAAGAACAAGAGAGGATCAAGATCCGCTCCAGAGTTGCAAAGCAAAAGTAAATCAGATAGTTCGGCTGTAAAGCGCGGCACCAAGTCATCCAGTTCATTACCATCGCCACGGAGCATACCGGACTTGTTCAAAGAAAGGGAGCAAAAGTTGAGAGTTTTCACTTACAACGAGCTGAGGGAGGCAACAAATGGTTTCAACAGGTTGCTAAAGATTGGAGAAGGTGGATTTGGGAGTGTGTATAAAGGTACTATTAAGCCTTCGGATGGTCAAGGCGATCCAATTGTGGTTGCCATAAAAAAGCTTAACACGAAAGGCTTGCAGGTACCGCCTTTACCAACTTTCTTAATAACTGCAATATTTTTTTTTTTTGGGCTTAAGAAATTGAATTTTTCATAATTTACTCCTAGGTAATAAGAAATACATCAATTTGCTGCCGCATTTTGCTCTTAAGATAATTAAGACCTGACAAAAAGAATTGAACTTGAATGAATCACTAAAGGTGACATGTTAATATGGTTATCAAGGGTAACAGATTCCGCGGCCTTTCGGCTTTCCCCTTTGTAATTAGGGAAAAAAAAAGTTATGTTCTCCATACGTGTAGTTAACTTGAAGATCAATGGTGGTGAACTCTGGTTTTGGGATTTATGCTGCTATGCAGTGTTGGTAATTGTACGAGTCAGGAAAAAATTGCTAACATGAGCGAATCAGTTGGAAAGCCTGTGTTAATGACCTAATATGGTGGGCTAATTAACCTATAACGCATGAAACAACGTTTGGCTTTCTTCTTTTAATCAGTTATGGATGTTGCGATTTACACAGGACTAATTTGTTCGGGAAAGTGTTTTGAATAAGCCAGGAAGTTAGTGTTAATACAGAATTCAGCAAGATTAGAGAAGCAAATTTCTGTACTGAGGAAAAACATATTGATTTAGACTAAGCTTTCTTGCGATATTCACTTACAAAAAAAAAAAAAAAAAGGCTTTCTTGCAATAGTCAAAGACTCAAATGCCCCTAGCTGGATGATTGATGAACAGAGTTGATTGTTAGATGTCAATTTCTAGCTGTGTGGTGTATAATCTGGTGTGGATTTTTAATTTTACTTGTATATACAAAGAGGAAGTAGGTGAGTTGAAGCTTCAAGAATTTGGTAAAATCTGATATTTTGCTTCAGAAGTTTGATTCAAGGTAGAACTTTAAAGACGCAATCTGATGCCATTGCTTTATTTGGGCCATTAAGTATGCATAGAGCTTTTTCCCCTGTTGATTTTCTGCATTTTCTGCATTCCCTAAAAGTTAGCATGGTATGCAATGGTTTTGGTAGATCTGCTATAAATTGTGGCAACTGAAACTTCATAACCAGCGGAAACTTGAGTTCCTCTCAGCCCTAAAACCAAGTGAATGTATAACTTCAATATTTTTCTTTTTATATCATGATGCTGTTAAAATTAGTTGAGTTTTTTTCTCATTGTTTTTGGAGTTCCATATTTAGCTGTCTTTAATAGGAAGCCAGTGATGCAGTTGTGCAATGACTCATTTGAAACAGAGAACAAAAGAAATTGCAGAGTTGTCTTTATATAAAGGGGATATTCTAAGGGTGTGTATATTGATGGCTTGTGATGAGGTGATCATTCATCTTGTTTTCTGTTGCAATTATATGCACAAACCATCTTTTAACATGTTGTTGTGGCAGACATCGGCGCAACTGCTTAAGCAATAGGTAGAAGTTGAATCCAGTTCCTTCGATGAGATCCTAAAAATATCCTCATATATGTTTGTGGCAGTATGTAGTCTTTAAATGATATGAAAAGCAGATTAATATTGCTTTGAATGCCTCAAGGGTTTTTTTTTTTTTTTTTTTAATAGCGCTATAAGTTGACAGTTTGCTTGTAATACCTCTGATAGAGTATATGAAGGTGCTGAATGGGATCCCTCGTTTCTTTGGGAGGAAAAAGTTCTTGCCTTTTATAATGATTTCAAGGGGATCCAATAGTTATATTGTGTAGTCATTTTGGGATATGGTACCAAATGTGGCTTGGACTTTCCTTGGGTCATTACAAATAATATCAAGCCAAATCCAACCAAAAGTGTGGGACTTGAGTCGTGTCACCTATGATGGATTAATTTGATGAGGATGTAGGAGATTTAAGGGGAAGACTGTAATACCCTGGATTAACTATATGAAGGTAGTGCATGAGATTTAATATTTCTTGGAAGGGAGAAGTTCTTGCCCTTTATAATGATTATAAGGGGCTCCATTTGTAATACTGACTAGTTCTTTCTGAGTATGGACCCTACTGTAGCTTAGGCTTTCCTTGGGAAATTACATTGCTATTGCTATAATGACCGCTATTTTATTACCACCATCAAGTGTATACATTTCCCACTTCCTCATAAATGTATTCTTACCTTAAGATGATAAGTCTTTTCTATGTGCTTTGATGACGAAATTCTATAATTTACTGCTGCTTCATACAACCTCAGTATACACACGATCCAGTATACTTTGTATGAGAAAAAGAAAGCATAAAGCCCCAGATATCCTTGGTTCCTGATGCACATCTTCGAAAACATGCATGTTTTACTTGCAATATCAGCACAATTGTTTCTTTAGATTAGGGCTAAATCAAATAAGTTCTATCTTGTTCATGATGTTATCTTCATTTTAGTTATTATTACTTGCACTGTTATGCAGATGAAAGCCTATTTCTTATTGTTGGTGTTTATTTCTCGCAGGGTCATAAAGAATTTCTTGCCGAAGTTCAATTTCTTGGTGTTGTCAATCACCCAAATCTAGTGAAACTTCTGGGATACTGTTCTATTGATGGAGAAAGAGGGATCCAACGGTTGTTAGTGTATGAGTTCATGCCTAACAGGAGCCTCGAAGCTCATCTTTTCAACCGGGCATCTACCACATTGCCTTGGAAAACAAGATTAGACATTCTCCTTGGTGCAGCTGAAGGATTGGCTTACCTACATGGGGGACTGGAAGTTCAGGTATTTATTCAGCCGACAGTAATTTACAAATTTATCGCTTATCAATGTGTGTGAAAGTAAAATATTAAACGATTTAGGAAATGGAGTCTTAACTCTCACATGCTACTTTTGGCTGTGTTACCTTTATTTTATCTTTCTGACCACACACACTTGTGTCTATTTATACTTCCAAGAAAAGTAGAAAGAAACATATTTCAGCCAGTTGTTTAGTTGGTGTCTCTAGGGGTTTTGGTTTGCTCAAATTGGCCCATTCTTTAGAACCCTACCAGTCTAGGGTACGAAAGGCTTTGTCTTCATACATGAGGCCTTCGGTAGAACTCAGTAGGTGGTAGATTCAGCTTGTTGTCTTTGTAATTTATGCTTGTGGAATAGTTGTATTGGCAGGGATACATTTTATTGAGTCATAGATATGAAATTTTTTACTCTGATACGTATTGCATCTGAAGGCACAACTTCATCCTCCAAGGATGAAATTTTTTAACAAAAGATGGTATCAAATTGATGTTGCATTGTTTCATGATACTCTTTGTTGATCTTAAATGTGATATTGAATAGGACTGATTTCGATTGTTATGGAACTCATTTTATAAAGTAGTATACACAGGTGGAACCACTAATTTCCATCGGACTAAGTGATATTTGTTTTCTACATTGTAATTTCATTTATTAGCACCAGCACCAGATTTTTAACCCTTTTTCATACAGAAGAAGCTTATAAAGATAGGATCTTGTCAATTTTATACGAATACATTATTGTCCATTTTTTCGTCATGCTTCATATATTTTGGTGCACCCATCGTATGCTCCCCACATTGATATTTCTACTCTTACAACTTCCAAACTGGGAACATATAAAAAGATAAATTGTTGAAATTCATGCCTTGAAGATGTTACTGAATTTGGGGGTAGAAAAAAACACACTATTGACCATAATGGCCTTAAGGAGCCAAGTTAGAAGATGCCTGCTTGTAGGGACAGAACAAGGGAGCCCCTCTACTATTTTATTTTTTAACTAAGAACGACGATTATACTCCCAAATCCCATTTGGCCCCCTTTGTTGAGAAGTACTGGTTCTGTCCCCACCTGCTTGTTATGGTGGTCCCAACCCTCAGGGGCTTGAATTCTGTCGTCTCCTAAGTTTGCCCAATCTCTAACAATAAAGCCCCTCTACTCCCTCACTGCATGACAAAAAAGAAAAGAGAAGGCAGCAGTAGATGACATCCTAATGGTTTTTGTCAATATTTTTCATTATTTTGAAGACAATATCCTGATCTCTATTTTGCTAAGATATTTTTGTTTATTCTGACTGAGAAGGTGATATATCGAGATTTCAAGTCCTCAAATGTGCTCTTGGATGAGGACTTTAAGGCGAAGCTCTCAGATTTTGGGCTTGCTAGGGAAGGGCCACAGGGTGACCATACTCATGTATCCACAGCGGTAAGCAGGGTCATAGGTGATAGATATATTTGAGTGACATTCTTCAGGCTGTAAAAGTGGCCAATTTATTGACTTGACATGTATAACGTACAAAGCCATCCTTACTTGCATCCTGGTTAATGTGGCTCAGTCATACTAATTTGGGTATGTGCTAATCAAAAAACAATGGATCACATTATCTAAAGGGACACACCGAATGAAAATTGTAAAATTAAAATGAGACTAGCAGTTAATCTGTTAAAGTATACATTATTTTTTATATAAAAAACAAGTCCTTTTATTTTTGTAATTTCTTCACTCAATTAAAAAACTTCATTGGTTTTTCTTTTTTTTTTTCCTGGAGTTAAGTTTGACTCTTTACTGGTGCTTGATGTAAGTTTATGACTCAAAGAATGTGATAAAGGGACAATTAATGGCACAAATTTCTTTTAATTATAGATGCTCTGAATTCTTTGCGTTTATTTGGTAGGATTCATTAGGTCTTGATCAGGTTGTAGATAGCTAGTCCATCTGATGGTTGCCAACTACCCCTTCACTCTCCAATTCAAAAGTCAGCATATATTCTTAAAAGTCCTTAATAAGAAGCATGGGGTTGCTGGATCTTACTGTTTAACGAGTTTTATGCTGCCACTCCCATAGTGACTTGATTTTCTTTATTTGGCTATCAGGTGGTGGGGACGTATGGATATGCTGCCCCAGAATATGTTGAAACAGGCCACCTTACAATCCATAGCGATATATGGAGTTTTGGTGTTGTGCTATATGAGATTCTCACAGGTAGGCGAGTGTTGGAAAGAAACCGTCCCACAGTGGAGCAGAAGCTTCTAGATTGGGTGAAACAGTTCCCGGCTGACAGTGGTCGGTTCAGCATGATAATAGACCCAAAACTCAGAAACCAATATCCTATTGCTGCAGCTCGGAAAATTGCTAAGCTGGCAGATAGCTGCCTAAACAAGAACGCCAAGGATCGGCCGGCAATGAGTCAGATTGTAAAGAGCTTGAAAGAAGCAGCACAAGTGTCCGAAACTACTGCTGGGAGTAGTAGTTCCAACTCATCTGGATCAAAAAAATTCCAGCGGAAACCGAAGTAGGATTATGAAGAGAAGTTTGTGATTGCAAGGGACCTGAAGAACCATGAAGTTTTTATTTCTTAATTAATCTCAGCTTTTTTTGGTGGTTTAAAAGCCTGGATAGCAAGCATATTTGCGGCACACCTTCTATTCCTATTCAGGTTTCGAGACACCGACGCCGCATAGAATTGGATGGTTATGGGAGTATCTGATCGATTCAACTTGGTTCAACCATGCAAAGCCCTGATCCTTGCTCAATCATCTCTACATTATTTTTGTTCCACACTTAAAATTTTTGATGCGATGATGAAATGAGGTGTATAGATAATAGATTGGTTGTAAAATCTTTATATTGAATTGAATTTTGTGTTCCAACTCTTGCGAGTTAAAATGCAACATAAATTTCTTTTTTTATATTTTCTATTGGAGCAATTTATTGATTTCTTCTTTTCATTGCTAATGATTTCTAGTCTACCAATAAAGAAAGGTATTCGTGTTCCATTAACTTCTGTTTAGCCACCTGAGACTGTTGAGTTATCAAAATTAGCCATTCTTTGCCCTATTGTAACGTAAACTCCTGGTTTCTTTGCAACAAAGATTGAGGGAAAACGATGACCGTGCACTTGTAGGAGTTATTTACTTATTTTTACTCTGCACGGGAAACCATTTTGGTTGATCAAAATTTTCTTGTTCCAACCAAACACTAAAACCTGAAGATTTTATTTTTTCATTTTTTCTAAACAAAGTAAAACGTCAAAACAAATGGGGCCAGATTCAACATCTGTTAATTGCATATGCACTTCACTGATGCTCTTCATTCATAGATAGGATTTGTGGGTCAAGCTCAAAGTGACCGTTTTCTTTTTAAAATAAAATTTTGGTGACTGTAAACTGGTGCTATATATTAAGTTGGTCTTCTATTTTTACACATTTCATATCGTCTGGAAAAGCTCCAAGGAGGAAGGAGAGACGAAGGCAAGAATCATGCTTTCAGAGAATAATTGCGAAAGAGGGAAAGAGTGTTCATGGATGAGCACGCATTTACATACATTGTTAGAAAAGTTGGGGTGGTGTGAAAACAATTTCAGCATAAGAAAAATTTAAGAAAAAGAAAATGTAAATGTCCGACCTGCCGGATTCGAACCAGCGACCTAAGGATAGCTTTCAGGATATTCCCACTACAGTCCTCCGCTCTGCCAACTGAGCTAAGGTCGGCTGTTGTTAAAGCACTTCCTATAATATTATTTTAGTTAATTAACAAAACTAGAAAGTCATCCACTTCCCAGTTTGGCATTTTCTGAGGGTTTAGATGTCAAGTCACGTTTAAAATTTTGTTGGAGGTTATGTTTAGGTTATGTTTGGGAACTGGAGTATTTAATATTTTATCATTATTTTTTATTTACTTTTTTATTACTATTCAATATTTTATCATTACTTTTTCATCATTTTTTACTACTATTGACAGATCATCTAAAATCATTTCACCACCTTAACGCAGCCTTAGTTATTAGACAGAGAAACAGGAAACAAAAAAAATATGACTTTGAAAATCTTGGCTGTATATCAAGAAAATTAAAAGGACCTGATGATTATATAAAGGAAATTGATACCCTATTTTACTGGTTGACCAATTCAAAGAGAGATGAAGTTTCATGTAAGTCATATTGATATTGTTCAAAAATCTTATATTGACAATATTAAATCAAGTAGCTCTAATATGGGTTCCCTGAATCTCCCCTTTTCTTGGTCACCGGCCCAAAGGAGTGTAAACGAGCAGCTGAGTTTGAGTGATTAATATATGATCAAGTTTTATTCGTTTAATTTTTATTTGAACATTAGTTGAATTCAGATTTTTCGTCGAGTTGGATGTTATGTATGTTTACGAATAACTTATTTAATATTTGAGTGAATTCAAATTTATTTGACTTAGATAAAATAGATTACACATCAAACAAACTTTAACTTTTTGTTAATATTTTTATAAATTAAATGTATAATCTAAATGATTATATTCATTAGTATTCAAGTAACATGTTTGGTAATAGAAATATGATTTCCTCCAACGTCTTTAAATATTTAAGATACTCTTATTAAAAATATAGAAATAATACTGTATAATATATATATATATATGAATTTATACGAGTCCAGCTTAGCTTTATACGAGTTATATCATTTAATAATTAATTATAATTTTGTATTTATAAATAGCACATTTAATAAACGAATCGAGTCAGACTTGGTCGATTTCGACTGGCATATTGAGAAATATTGTTTATTTACTGCCCTAATCACTGTCTTTGCTTTCTTTCCCCAATCTTTCACCTCCGGGCCATCTTGCCCCATGCACTCAATATTCTATCCAAATTGAGAAAGATTTTTTGCTTTGGATCTTGGTGATCTCATTTTGACAACCCTACTGTGGTGGCAAATGGACAATATGTTTTTTTCTTTTTTTTTTTTTTTCCCTTGCTTGTATCTTGGGTTTCATTCCCCGCATCTATATATACTATTTTATTTTATATATTAATATAGAATATCGAACATGACCCAGGGCAAATAAGGTATAACTGTCGGGTGTTGATCCTTTGGTTAGTCCTACATGGGCGGGAAATGAAGAAAGATCAAGGCCCAAGCTGTCCTATAAAAGGAGGATTAGCCTCCTTGGTTAAGTGTACTAGTCAGAAACTTAGCTAGTAATTTTTGACTTTAGTAAAATTCATTTGTTGTCCTTTTTTGTTGTAGAAAGGGGAAGATGTGAAAGTTAAAGTTTTGCTAGTGGGGAAGCTTTGTGGGTATATTTGGGGTAAGGAGAAAAATTATGTGTTTGTAACAATTTTTCACATTGTGGATTTTCTTTTCTGGGTCTAGCGGTTTTTCTCCTGTTTTGAGAGTTTTCCACTTAAAATCTTGTGTTGTTATTATTCCTTTATTTTTCTTGATATTCTTGCAAAGGGTAGATCCTAGGGGGTGAATTTGGGAGGTTCAAATTCTCAAAAAGTGGTATCAAAGCCACTAGGTTCTTTTGGTGGGATAAGGCTTTGGTATGGTAGTGTGGATACATACTATCTAAAAAGGTTTTTTTTAGGAGATTGTAATTTAAGCAGGATCATTGTGACCTGGATTATATTTTCTAATATTAGCTATTAAATTCCGAATTGCCTTGGGTTGGGCAAGGCCTCGGCAATTCCATGCAATTATTTTCATTTCGAAGGGAGGGCCCTTTGCAGCTAGCCTCCTGAGCTTGCTTGGACGTTCTGGGAGTGGATACATGTTTTCTTGTGTATGGGGTCATTCGAATATTTTCTTTTCCTTTATCTTTCCCATACTGACCAATCTGCATCTCTAATAGAGTGTAAGCCAAAGAAGCATCTTCTGACACTTTTTTAGTGGCTGTGGTGTTTCTTCTGAGATGGGTTCATGATTTCTCTTTTTTGATTGGCTCCCTCTTGATGGATTTCTCTTAGTGTGGCTTTCCTTTATCTTTTCTAATCGATTACTGATTGGTAGCTCAATTGGGGTCCTTTTATGCTTATATTTTGTACTACTGGGTTCAAGGATAGAAGATGATGAGTCAGGTGATAGTTTAGTTGGGGTCTTGTTGTTTTGCATTGAGCTCATTTTGCTTTGCATGCGGATAGGATCGTTCCACGAGGTGAGTTCTTCAAGGCAAGCTGGCTTCACATAGCTAGGTGCGGGTAATGTAAAAGATGGAGGGTTGAAGTTTACGGTGAAGGTGTTTGGCATTTGATTAATTTGTGCGGTTCATGGATGGGCTTGGCCTATGGGCTTGGTGTGGAGAATTGTGAGTCAAGGGGTCTTAGGATAAATGGAAGGATATGGCTAAAAAAATGGGTTTTTGTTTGTGGGAGCCGTGTCTATCCTCTTGGATATCAAATGTGGAGTTCGGCTTTGTATGGGTATTTAGACTCCCTTTGTTGATGTTGGTTTGCTAATTTGTGGGAAGTGTTGAGGAATCACTTTGGCTCAAGGCAAATGGACGAAATGGGCCCAAAAAGGGTAGATTATTTGTTTATAAATGCTTGGGTCCAGTTGGACTGTGAGAGGAGATGGGCTTACCTTCATGGGCGATTGAGAGCTGGAAGGTGTTGAGAGTCCAATTCTTTTCCCTTGTGCTTCATATTCTTTAATAGCTATGTATATTTTCCACCACTGAGCTTTCCAGGGAGTGTAGCTTTTCATAGCCGCATGTCTTCTTGAAGTGTAACTTTGCTGAGGAGTTAATGGAGTTGCTTTCTTAGGGATTTTGCAATCAGCGGTCATGTTGATAGATTTGCTCCTTTCTAATTGCACCGGGTTTTCTGAAGAGTTGTTGGACTACACAGTGATTATTTTTAAGTCAGTTGGTGTGGCAATTAATGGAGATTGTGCACTGTAGCAAAACTGAGGTGTTGATCGACGAAAGAGGATTTCCTAGGTTGGGTTTGTGGGTTTCTCTTGAATCACATCCGAAGCTGGGAAGAATTGGTGTAGTTTTGGTGCCTGGGTATTCTGTTTTCCATCATCATGGCAAGTAGCTTCTCCAGGGTTTGAGAAATGCAATTTGTAACCCTTGTTTCTTGCTTCATCATATATTAGAATTTCCTTTCCTTTCGATTTTTTTCCATCTGGCTGTTGTTCCTTGCTTCCCTCTTTTGGGAGTTGACTTCCTTGTATCTAGCTATCATGTGTTTGTCGGAATTCCTGAGAGGGAGCGGTATGAATGTATTTGGATCTCATCCATGGTCCATATATCAATTTGATTGGAGAGTTTTCAACATGAGGGCAGAAAATGTGAAGGTGGCCTAGACGTCTACAAGAATAACAAATGTGACGCCCCCAAATTCCCACGTATGGACACGGGGAAATCGAGATGTCCGGATGGTGACATCACGGGTCACCACCCTATTGCCAAGTGCCAAGTGTGTGTAGGCAACAAATGTGCATGAAGAAACACGCAGCGGATAGCAAAGTCATATAACTAAGTACCAGAATTTTTCTTGTTTAATACAAAGCTGTTCAAAACATACATAATAAAATATTACAAAACCAAAAATATAGTTTCAAAGCCAACTACAAAGCATAGACTTCAACTCAGAACTTCGGCAGAGCCGCATCCTCGGGCTTAGCCTCCTCCTCCTCCTCGAACTCTGCACCAAAATCTACGGTACCAAAAATGGTGCCGCAGGTAAGTAAGATCCAAACGCCACTAGATAAAAGCATATTAAACTCAACAATATGCATGAAAGAATGCAAATGCACATGCCCCACAAAAAACCACATTTTTTCCACGCACGCCAAAATCCCATTAGGCCCAAAAACATATCATTTAAACAAAACCTCGCCATTATCCCCGATAATGGCCCAAAACAAGGAACCACCATTTTCCCAGAAAATGGATCACAAAGCCTCAACACATCCTCGCCATTTTCCCAGAAAATGGCCCGTATCTGAAAACCGAAAACCGATCCAATTATTGCATGCACCATGATCTCCCCTAGGGATCATCCGCACACTCTGGCTTTGTGCCACACCGCAGGTAACGACTACGCGTGTGACACCTAAACGAGCGATGCCCAGTACTCGCGCCCAGCGCGTCCCTGGACCAGGCCATCCTCTAGTCCCCGCCACTCGAAGGACCACAGAGTCGACATGACAGCGTTACGGGATCGTGCGATCTAGTCGTCGCCCTGCGACAACCCAGGGGATGTCACTCAGTATTATCCACTCCCGAGTGACCAGAGGAGCTCCACTGAGATAATAACCCATCCCGGCTTGGGCTCGTGAGACACACGCACCCAAAATTCCATTTACGCCAACAAAACATGATTTTTCTCAATTTAAATAAAATGCACGTGCATGAATCATGTAAATGCAACCACAAGGCACAAACCAACCAACCAATCACAAATCAATAAATCAAGCAACTCCATCCTCAATCCATCCGACCCCCGAACTCCTCGGACTCAGTCCGGAATCAACCAACCAACCAGATAATTTATTGTAAGAGCAAAATATATTTAAATCTAAAAGTAGAGTTTGGAAAATACTTACAGCGCTATACGGTATTTTTTGAAAGCTCGCGGCGTTGCAAACGGCGGAGGAAAAGTAACGTAACAATGTATTTTACACTGTGGCCGTGGGTAATAAATTACCCACTTTCGAACGAGGACAAAACAAGACACGAAATTGATAAGGAATGGTCTTGAGATGTTTATGAAGCTAAAGAAAGCGGGTTTTGGCCGTGAGTGGCGGTGGAAGCGAAAAAAGCCCAAATCGGAGTTGAACTCGTGGGAGCTGCTCCGGCAACAGATCGAGGCCGGAATTGGGTGGGTTAGGACGGCAAGAGGTAGAGGAAGAAGCTGTGAAGAGGTGGTGGCCGGAGGTGGAGCGACGGCGCCGGAAACGGTAAAAAACCGTGCGGCTTAGAAAGGCTTCTAGGTGGTGATCGGCCGGCCGGATGGAGGAGATTTTTGGTGGAGGTGTTCACTGGCCGGAGGGAGTTCGAATGGTGGGGGTGGTGTTGGCCACGCTGGCCGGACGGCGGCAGTCTGGGTTGGTCAACTGGGCGGCGACGGGAAGGAGAGGGAGAGCAGTTCGGCGTACGCGGGAGAGAAGGAAGAAAAAAGAAGAAGAAAGGAAAAAGAAAGAAAAAGAAAAGAAGAAAAGGAAAAAGGAAAAAAGGAAAAAGGGAAAAAGAAAAATAGAAAAGAAAAGAAATGAGGTCCAATCCTCATTTCCGGAGTCTAAAAACGATCCGCCGAAAACGACTTTAAAACCCGTAAAACGACTAAAATAAATTAAACACCATGTCAAATAAAATAAAAACCAATTTAAAATACAATAATTTAAAATAAATAAACCAATATATTAATTAAATTAAAAACACTCATTCAGTGAAAATACACGTAAAAACGGGTCATCACATCCTCCCCCCCCTTAAAAACAAATTTTGTCCTTGAAATTTGCAAGATCAACACCAACTTGAAACAAGCCACATAATACCACTGAGATCAAGATTAAGAAACATACCATCATTTACTCAAACAAGTAGGGGTACTGCTCCCTCATGTCAGCTACTCTCTCCCAAGAGGAATCTTGAGCTAACGGATCTCCCCATGCCACCTTTACCAGAGGTATCGTCTTGGACCTCAACTGTTGCTCTTTCCAATCCATGATCTGTGACGGAACAACCTCATAAGTAAGGTCCGGTTGCAACTGAATACTCTCTGGGTCGACAATGCGCGGCTCTTGTTGTCCAAAACTCTTCTTCAAGGATGATACATGGAAGACATCTTGAATATCCCCAAAATATTCTGGCAAAGCAACTCTATAAGCGACGGACCCTACCTTCTCCAAAATCTGAAAAGGGCCGACATACCTTGAATCCAGTTTCCTCCTCTTACCAAAACGCTTAACTCCTTTCATGGGAGAGACCTTGAGATAAACCCAATCACCTTTTTCAAAAGATAACTCTCTCCTCCTGGTATCAGCGTAGCTTTTCTGACGACTTTGAGCTGCCGCCATTTTATCCCTGATGATCCGAACTTGGCTTTGCATCTCCTGAATTATTTCGGGCCCAATTATCTTACTCTCCCCGACTTCATCCCAACACAAAGGCGATCTTCACTTCCTCCCATAAAGAGCTTCATAGGCAGCCATCTGAATGGTCGCATGGAAGCTATTATTATACGCAAATTCTATGAGCGGCAAGTGATTTTCCCAACTCCCTTGAAATTCCATGACACATGCTCGCAACATATCTTCAAGGGTCTGAATGGTGCGCTCTAATTGGCCGTCCGTCTGTGGGTGATATGCAGTACTGAACTTCAACTTAGTACCCAATGCTGCCTGCAAACTCTTCCAAAAATGAGACGTGAACCTTGGGTCCCAATCCGACACAATACTCTTCGGTATGCCGTGCAACCGTACTATCTCCTTGACGTACAAGCGGGTCAACTTACCTAAGGAATCAGTGTTATTAACAGGCAAGAAATGAGCACTCTTCGTTAACCGGTCCACAATCACCCAAATAGAATTCTTCCCACTAGGAGTCCTCGGGAAGCCCACTACAAAGTCCATCGTGATGTCATCTCACTTCCACTCAGGAATAGGGAGGGGTTGGAGCATACCGGCGGGTCTTTGATGCTCGGCCTTGACTTGACGGCATGTGTAGCATTTCTCGACATACAAGGCAATATCCTTCTTCATTCCATCCCACCAATAATTTTTCTTTAAGTCCCGGTACATCTTTGTACTGCCAGGATGAACTGAATAAGGGGCCGCATGAGCTTCTGCCATGATCTGCTCCTTGAATTCTGAATGTTTGGGGACCACTCTACGATCTCGGAACCGAAGAATTCCATCTTTATCCATACTGTAATGCAATGACCCTCGAGATTTTCTGACTCTTTTTCTGATATCCAATAGCTTTGGATCTTTCCTTTGAAGAGTCTTCAATTCCTCAAAATCAATTACCCGAATATCAAGAACTGAAGATAATATTTCCTCTTGCTGTGAACTCTCAATAAGGAGTCTTCTCATTCCGCAAAGCAAAGAATCCAATCCTGACGACTCGGCCTCATCTTCCAAATGCGATTTTCAACTCAAAGCATTAGCAACTATATTTGCCTTTCCCGGATGATACTTGATCTCGCACTGGTAGTCACTGATTAGCTCTAGCCATCGCCTCTGCCTCATGTTCAGATTCTTTTGGGAAAACAAGTGCTTTAAGCTCTTGTGATCGGTGTATACTTCGCAAGCTTCCCCATACAAAAAGTGCCACCAGATCTTAAGAGCAAAAACAATCGCAGCCAATTACAAATCGTGCGTCGGATAATTCTTCTCATGATCCTTTAGCTGATGGGATGCATAAGCAACAACCCGTCCCTCCTACATAAGGACACAACCCAATCCAAATTTAGACGCATCACTGAAGACTACAAATGGCTTATGCGATTCTGGAAGTGCCAACACTGGTGCAGTCGTCAACCTGTTCTTCAATTCTTGGAAGCTCCTCTCACACTTGTCTGACCAAATAAATTTTGCATTCTTCCTCGTCAAAGCTGTGAGAGGTCCGGATAGGCGAGAAAATCCCTCCACAAATCTTCGATAATACCCGGCAAGCCCCAAGAAACTCCGGATCTCACGCATTGTCGTCGGACGCTGCCATGACAAAATGGCTTCCACCTTACTAGGATCAACAGCCACTCCGTCTCGGGAAATCACATGCCCAAGAAATCTGACTTCCTCCAACCAGAATTCACACTTACTGAGCTTGGCATACAACTGGTGTTCTCTTAATTTCCCAAGAACTAGACGAAGATGATAAACGTGCTCTTCAACATTTCGGGAATAAATCAGAATATCATCAATGAATACTACCACAAAGGAATCTAAATAAGGTCGAAATACCCGATTCATTAAATCCATGAAAGCAGCAGGGGCATTGGCTAACCCAAACGGCATCACTTTAAATTCATAATGCCCATATCTCGACCTGAAAGCAGTTTTGGGCACATCCTTGTCTCTTATCCTCAACTGGTAGTATCCTGACCTCAGATCAATCTTCGAGAACACAACTGCTCCTTGAAGCTGATCAAATAAATCATCAATCCGTGGGAGAGGATATTTATTTTTGATGGTCACCTTATTTAATTCCCGATAATCGATGCATATACGGAGGATTCCATCTTTCTTTTTAACGAACAGCACTGGCGTACCCCACGGCGAAGTACTAGGCTGAATAAACCCCTTATCCACCAACTCTTGCAACTGAGTCTTCAACTCTTTTAATTCAGCCGGTGCCATGCGGTAAGGAGCTTTATGTACAGGAGCCACTCCAGGTTCCAAGTCTATAACAAACTCCATTTCACGAACAGGGGGTAGCCCAGGCAAGTCATCCACAAATACGTCAGGGAATTCTTCCACAACAGGAATATCTACCAAAGACTTCTTCTCAGACGGCGTAGACACCATCTGGACTAAGAAGGCATCCGCTCCCCATGCAATCTCTCTTCTTGCTTGAATTGCCGATATAATTACCGGCTTTTCTTTTAGCTAACTCCCCGCAAATTCCAGACAATCACCATCTGGAAGCTGAAAGCTAATTACCCGACTTCTGCAATTAATACTCACAGAATATCGGTATAGCCAATCCATCCTGAGGATGATATCAAAACCCAACAGCTTGAACACGACCAAATCAGCATCCAAGAACCTTCCATCAAAATTTAATGGGCAACCCAAAGCAACCTTGGAACACCATACCATTTCACCATTGGGTAGAGCCACTACCAATGACTTTGGCAAAGGTTCCATAACCAAATTACACATCCGAGCGAAAGTGGAAGATACAAACGATTGTGATGCACCCGAATCAAACAAAGTGCAAGCATAAAACTCATATAAACGGACTCTCCCTGAACGAAACACATTAACCCATGAAATCCAAAAAACAAAGAAGAAACCAAAATACACCAAAAATCAAATCCAACATTAAATTAAATTAGATCCATACCTGTAATTACTCCAGCATCATGGGTCGCTGGTGCCTCATCATCAACATCTCCGGGTGTAACAGCATAAACCCGGGCCTGCATTGTTTGCCTTGGATTTGTTCTTCCATCGCGTCTACCTCCACGGCTTCCTTGAACTGGCCCAGGACACTCACGAGCAAAGTGGCCCTGTTGGCCACAATTATAGCATCGAGCCCCACCAGAAGGGCAATCACCCACATGGGCTCTATTACAAACTCCGCAAACTGGCACCCGTCCTCCGATACGAACACCCGAGGTTGCTTGCGGTCGAGTCCCGACCCGCTGAACAAATTTCTGAGGCGAACCCGAGCTACTTCCTTCACCAGAAAAACTCCGCCTCTTATGTCCTGGAGGGGAGCCCATACACAGATTATTCTCTCGCTCTACAAGAGTGGCCACGTCCACTAAATCCTGAAAAGTGGATATCCGGTGACTGACCACCATTCTGCGTATATCAGGACGCAGACCCTCCTGGAAACGCTCGGCCTGCATCTCCTCCGAGGCGATGAGGTGGGGAGAAAAACGCCCAAGTTCTATAAATCTTCGGGCGTACTGTTCCACGGTCATGCTCCCTTGAACCAAGCTTGAGAACTCTCTTACTTTTTGCCGCCTCACAGAAGCGGGAAAGAAGCGATCATTAAACTCTTTCTTGAAGCGCTGCCAGGTCACAGCGGCAAAAGACTTCAATTCTGACTCCAGCATTACTCTTTTTGTATCCCACCACTCAGAAGCGGTGCCTTGCAACAGATAGCTGGCGTAGAGTACTTGTTGCGCCTCAGTGCAACCACATACCTCAAAAGTTCTCTCTAAATCTCTGACCCACTTTCTAGCCCGAAGTGGATCATCTTCTCCCGTGAAGGGTGGAGTTCTATGCGCCAGAAAGCGCTCATAGGTGCATCCAGCTTGCACCATTCCACTAGGCCCTCCTTGTAGCCAAGGCCCTCCTTGTTGCCAAGGTCCTCCTTGTTGTGGCCAAGGACCTCCTTGTTATGGCCAAAGCCCTCCTTGTTGTGGCCAAGACCCTTCTTGTTGGGGCCTAAAATTCTGTTGCATGAACTCAGTCATCTGTCTTATCGCTTGGCCTATAGAATCATCTCTCGGTGTATTGTCCCGAGGCTCTTGAGTAGACTTTCTTGGCCTCACCATTTTTCCTGCCACAACACAACCTTTGACCCCCTTTTAAGAAAAACAAACAAAACCAACAACATAAAACCAAAAACCAAAACCAAACCACATAACAAGAAAACAAAAAGAAACCAGCATGCAATAGCATAACTAAATAAATACAAACAAGTCAAATCAAATAAAACAAATAAAACATGTCAAATAGCAACTTTACTTAAAATAAATTTTAAAACACAACTTTAAAAAACATCCTGGTACTACCTATGGGACATGTGGTTTTTCCCAGAGCCAAATCCCCACGTACGGACACGGGAAAATCGAGACGTCTGGATGGTGACATCACGGGTCACCACCCTATCGCCAAGTGCCAAGTGTGTGTAGGCAACAAATGTGCACGAAGAAACACGCAGCAGATAGCAAAGTCATATAACTAAGTACCAGAATTTTTCTTGTTTAATACAAAGCTGTTCAAAACATACATAATAAAATATTACAAAACCACAAATATAGTTTCAAAGCCAACTACAAAGCATAGACTTCAACTCAGAACTCCGGCGGAGCCGCATCCTCGGGCTCAGTCTCCTCCTCCTCCTCGAACTCTGCACCAAAATCTACGGTACCAAAAATGGTGCCACAGGTAAGTAAGATCCAAACGTCACTAGATAAAAGCATATTAAACTCAACAATATGCATGAAAGAATGCAAATGCACATGCCCCACAAAAAATCACATTTTTTCCATGCACGCCAAAATCCCATTTGGCCCAAAAACATATCCTTTAAACAAAATCTCGCCATTATCCTCGATAATGGCCCAAAACAAGGAACCACCATTTTCCTAGAAAATGGATCACAAAGCCTCAACACATCCTAGGCATTTTCCCAGAAAATGACCCATATTCGAAAATCGAAAACCGATCCAATTATTGCATGCACCATGATCTCCCTTAGGGATCATCCGCACACTCTGGCTCTGTGCCACACCGCAGGTAACGACTACGCGTGTGACACCTAAACGAGCGATGCTCAATACTCGCGCCCAGCGCGTCCCTGGACCAGACCATCCTCTAGTCCCCGCCACTCTAAGGACCACGGAGTCGACACGACAGCGTTATGGGATCGTGCGATCCGGTCGTCGCCCTGCGACAACTCAGAGGATGTCACTCAGTATTATCCACTCCCGAGTGACCAGAGGAGCTCCACCGAGATAATAACCCATCCCGGCTTGGGCTCGTGAGACACACGCACCCAAAATTCCATTTACGCCAACAAAACATGACTTTTCTCAATTTAAATAAAATGCACGTGCATGAATCATGTAAATGCAACCACAAGGCACAAACCAACCAACCAATCACAAATCAATAAACCAAGCAACTCCATCCTCAATCCATCGACCCCCGAACTCCTCGGACTCAATCTGGAATCAACCAACCAACCAGATAATTTATTGTAAGAGAAAAATATATTTAAATCTAAAAGTAGAGTTTGGAAAATACTTACAGCACTATATGGTATTTTTGAAAAGCTCGCGGCATTGCAAACGGCGGAGGAAAAGCAACGTAACAGTGTATTTTACACTGTGGCCGTGGGTAATAAATTACCCACTTTCGAACGGGGACAAACCAAGACACGAAATTGATAGGGAATGGTCTTGAGATGTTTATGAAGCTAAAGAAAGCAGGTTTTGGCCGTGGGTGTTGGTGGAAACGGCGGTGGAAGCGAAAAAAGCCCAAGTCGGAGTTGAGCTCGTGGGAGCTGCTTCGGCAACGGATTGAGGCCGGAATTGGGTGGGTTAGGACGGAAAGAGGTAGAGGAAGAAGCTATGAAGAGGTGGTGGCCGGAGGTGGAGCGACGGCATCAGAAATGGCAAAAAACCGTGCGGCTTAGAAAGGCTTCTAGGTGGTGATCGGCCGGCCGGATGGAGGAGATTTTTGGTGGAGGTGTTCACCGGCTGGAGGGGGTTCGAATGGTGGGGGTGGTGTTGGCCACGCCGGCCGGACGGCGGCGGTCTGGGTTGGTCAACTGGGCGGCGACGAGAAGGAGAGGGAGAGCAGTTCGGCGTACGCGGGAGAGAAGGAAGAAAAAAGAAGAAGAAAGGAAAAAGAAAGAAAAAGAAAAAAAGAAAAGGAAAAAGGAAAAAAGGAAAAAGGGAAAAAGAAAAAGAGAAAAGAAAAGAAATGAGGTCCAATCCTCATTTCTGGAGTCCAAAAACGATCCGCCGAAAATGACTTTAAAACCCGTAAAACGACTAAAATAAATTAAACACCACGTCAAATAAAATAAAAATCAATTTAAAATACAATAATTTAAAATAAATAAACTAATATATTAATTAAATTAAAAACACTCCTTCAGTGAAAATACACGTAAAAACGGGTCATCACAAGAAAAATCCAAAAGTCTTTCATACTTCAACGCTATCTAGGGTTGCAAACGAACCGAATCGAGTCGAATTCGAACAGGGGGTCAAGAGCTCGTTTAGCATATATATCTACTCGAACTCGACTCGAGCTCGAAAAAGATTGAGAATTTCTGATTGAGCTCGACTCGTCTAATGTAAATTCTGATCGAACTCGACTCGAACTCGAGTACAAAAAATACTCGAGTTGATACGAGCTCGAGTAGCTCGACTCGAGCTCGATTTAAATCAGACCCACAATTTTTTGTTTTTTATTTTTGTTGGCTGAAGTAGAAATGAGATTATTTCTCTTAATCAACTTTAACTAGATTATGATAATATATATTAAATTGAGTTCTTAATGGTTATTAGACATAAATTAACGATTCATTACTTACCACAATATAATTAAAACTTACAAATAGGTAAAATAATAATTCCAACATATAAGATATCGTATTACAATAAATTACAATTTCAAATGGTAGATCACTAATTACAATTACAAAATCTAGCAAACTTACAAAAATAATAAATTATAATTTCAAATGATAAATCACTAATTACAGTTACAATTTCCAGCAAATTTACTAAAAGAATAAACTAAGTAGCTTCAAAAGCTTACAAACTTACAAATAATGCCTATTACAAATATAACACAATTCAATGACTTAGTTCTTAGTAGCTTTAGAGCTTGACAAATAATAATAAACAAAAAATTATTACAAATAAATTAGTAGATTGATAGAACAATATCAAAGCCTCCATGGCACACATTCAGAAATCTGATTAAAAATTGGACGAAATATCAAAAAACAAGCCCACTTACCTTTGTTTACAAATCTCTATCAAATAATAGATTCCATTTCTTTGATCACCAAGTACAAAAAGAAACACTACAAAATACCTTCTTATAATTATCCATATTTCTCCATTCAACACAATTATACTTTTACAAAAAACTAGGGCTGCAATTCAAGTAAGTCAGATATTCAATTAATGAAATCACCTAGATCCAAGCTTCCAAAAAATCCCAAATTCCCAACCTTGTCTAGTTGGACAGCTTCAAGCCTCCAACCTCCAATGAGTCAATAAGTTTGATCCACAAAAATAATTACAACTTTTGTCTTCAATAACATGTTCTATCATTGTTCCTTGTAGTATTTCTAGTAGATCAATTCACAAAAAGAAAAAGAGATTAAAAACTAGCCAAATGCCAATCACCATCAACCTATAATGCAAAACACACACGATATAATTAGCAACACGATATAACAAAATAACAATTCAAAAATAAATAGCATTATGCCAAAAAGGCAAAAATATACAACTTGTCACTTGATTCCCATCAAGGCAGTAAAATCTCCTCATAAGTTGGTTCTTCTCTCTAGAAAATGAAAGAAAAAATTAGTTAAGACAAGTTCTCAATAAGTTAAGACAAGTTATAGATGGCAATAAAAAATAATTAAATAAAATTATACTTACATTCGATGATTTTTTCAAACCATGAAGTACCCGAACCCAGTCAGCTCCACATAATAACATTTCTACTATTTCAACAGACATTGATGCGCGATAAGGATCAATTACTCTACCACCAACACTAAATGTAGATTCTGAAGCCACTGTAGTAATTGGAATTGACAAAATATCACGTGCCATCTTAGATAAAATGCGGTATTTTAGATCATTAACCTTCCACCACTCCAAGGCATCAAAATGTAAATCTGAATCCTCACTACAAATATAGACACCTTCCTCTAAATAAACATCCAAATCAGATTTCACTGGACGAATGGTATCATTCCTTCTAACGAATGATTCAAATATAGACTTACCACTCATCACATTCTTCCCCACAACATTGATAGAGCCACTACAAGAAGAACCTATGTCTCGAGCATTTTCATGTCCACTCGACTCCACATTAGCTAAATTATAATCTTCAGCATGCTCATCATACAGCTCATATAAGATTCTCAAGATGGTGTCTATGTTTCTAGTGGCTTCGGGTTCTGAATAAATTATTGGAAAACAGAATTGAACTAGCATCATCTTGAACCTTGGATCCAAAATAGCAGCCACTGCCATAAGCAAATTACATTCCCCCCAATATTTATCAAATTTTGTATTCATCTTCACAACCATTGCTCGTATGTAATCATTTAGGTCAAGAGACTTCTTGTTCAACACCTCTTTTATTCTCCATACCTCAGGAAGGAATAAGTTAGCAGTTGGATACTCAGTTCCTGAGATAATGTTTGTAACCTCATTAAAAACTGCCAAAATTTGACAGACATTTTCCACTTTGGTCCAATCCTCAACACTTGGAACATAATTAAAGCCATGATCTCTATCTCCATATCTCGGAAAGACTTCCCTAAACTCTAAGGCTGCAGCTAGCATTAGATAAGTGCTATTCCATTTGGTAGGAACATCCAAAAAAAGTTTCTTGCTTGGTAATTGCAATTGTTTTGCAATATTACTAAACTGCTTGATACGAGCTTCTGATGCAACCAAGTACTTCACCCATTCTCGAACACAGTCGACAATTTCACCAATCTCATTTAGTCCATCTTTGACCAATAAATTTGTTATATGTGCACAACAACGCACATGAAAAAGCTGCCCCCCGATAGATAACTTCTTTTTCAAACTGAAAACATCTTTGAGAACCCTTAAAGCTACATCATTATATCTAGCATTGTCCACTGTTATTGTAGATACTTTGTTCTCAATTCCCCAATCAGTGAAACACTTTTGAAGAGCATCAGCAATAATAACCCCGTTGTGTGGTGGTGGGACATTACAAAAATTTAAGACTCTTTTTTGTAAATGACAATCAGGATCAACAAAATGACAGGTAATAACCATATATGAGATCTTTTGACCTGAAGTCCACATGTCGGTTGTTATACTGACTTTATTCACACCTCTCAATATTGTCTTCAACTTCTTTTTCTCAATCTCATAAGTGGATTGACAATCATTTCTAGCTGTAGTACGACTTATTTTTTGCCAATAAGGAGTATTAGCTCTCATAAATTTATTAAACACCACATGTTCCATCATGAAAAAAGGATACTCGTGATAAAGTATCATGTGAGAAGCTAGTTCTCTTACCTTTTTCATATCATACGAGAAATTTTTTACAACATTCACACATTCAGAACCCTTCATGTCAATAGTCAAAACCTTTTGCCTCTTAGAAGCAGCTATGTGTGGAAGACAACTAGTCAAGTGCCTATGAAAGTGAGTTGTAGAACCTGATGAAGAAATGGACAAGAGATCTTTGCAAAAGTTACACTCAGCTTTCTTGACACCATTTTTCTCCAATATTTTAAAATCTTTCCAAACTGCAGAAGTTTTCTTCCTAGGCTTCCTTTGGTATGCATATTTTTGGGGATCTATAGGGGCACTTGGGTTTTCTTCTCCACCAATAATACCATCAACTTCATTATTCCCATCATTACTATCACACTCTATAGCATTAAATTCTTCTCTACCAGTAATACCATCAACTTCAATCTCTACCAGTGGACTTGCAGATGAGCATTCAACAGTTGGTACTTGTTCAGACATGTCTAAACAAAAAATTTTAGACAAGTAGTGGCAATGTTAGACACAAATATTGCAGATTAATATTTTTTTAAGAAGAAAATGTAGCTACAAATAGCTAGAGTAAAAAAATAAAAATAAAAATAAAAACAGATGTCTTCGCTCGACCCTCGCTCAACAGGGAGCTCGAGCGCAGTGTCGAGCGTTCAACTCTGCCTGAGTTCGCTCGAGCTCAGTATCGAGCGCGTGTCGAGCGTTCAACTCTGCCTGTGTTCGCTCGAGCTCAGTGTCCGAGCGTTTCGCAGAGTTGAACGCTCGACACGCGCTTGACACTGCGCTTGAGCAAACTCAGGCAGAGTTGAACGCTCGACAAGCGCTGGACACTGCGCTCGAGCGAACTCAGATAAAATGTGTCGGCCGACCTTCGCTTGACACTTTGCTCGAGCCAATGTTCCAGATCTCCCCCCCAACTTCACAGCAGCAGAAGCAAATCCAAATGTTTTATCATTATGGAAAAGGTAAAGCTATAAGAATTATCAAATACCAACTTAAGAATCTTAAAACAAAATGGAAATTTGTTAACTTAAGAAAGATCAGACATCCATGAACCTTCTTAATTTGCCAACACATAACAATGGATGAGTTAAGAAAAAAAAAATCTCCTTATGCCATTCTCAAACCTGTGAAGTTTGCAGCTCAGTAGCCCCCACAAGAAAAGCTCTACTTCTTCAAAGCCCAACAACCACCATCAGAAAAGCTCTACCTCTAAGACGATTTGGCTCTTGGCTTTGGCTTCGGTTGATGATGAAAAGAATAAGAAGAAGATCACTCAATCTACAAAAGAAGATGAATCCGCTGCTTCAAAACCCTCTGCTTTTGTTTTCCTTAGATATATTTCACTGGAAATCAGATTAATGAGGAAGAAATATAAAGGGAAAAGAGGAAATCCAAACAGAGCATCCTACGTGTTAGCTTCATCTTAAAACAGAGCACTATCACACAGAGATATTTGTGTTAGCTTCAGCCTTCATCTTAAAACAGAGCAGTACCTCTTACCAATCCAAAAACTACCGAAGAAACAGAGGAACTGGAACTGGAACTGGAACCGTGCTTGCTTGATGAGCTGAGGAACTGGAGTTTGGAACCGTGCAAGTCTAGAACATTTCAAGTCTGTAGATGGCACGCTTTCTCGCTTTGCAGTCTGACTTCTGAGAAGCTTGACGGCTATCCATCTTCTCAAGCCGTAAACGTCCCACCAAGGAGCTGTTGGGGAACGGTGCCGTGCAAATAACCAAAATTCAAAATAAGGGAAATAAACAAACTAAACCCGCTAGGCGCTAAACAGTCTAAAAGGAAAAGGAAAAATATTCTAATATATTTGAGATTGTACTATTTTATTTTTCTATAGAGTCATGAATTATAAACTATAATGTAATTAAAATTTTTATTTTTGTCAAGTATTTTTTTATTATTTTTAATCACTAAGAAAAAAAATTAAAAAATTAAAAAATTTCACTACTAGTCACTACTAATAGTGAAATAAATAAAAACGCATATGGCATCAAGAATGCCTAATACATTAAAGTCATTTAAAAAATTACATAATAAAACTATTAATTTAATATTAAAGTATTCAATTATCCTTAATATAATATTAAATATAGCCAAATAATCAAAATATGATTATTTAAGAAAGTGTCGCAATCAATTAGAGTTGTTTATTTTTATAAACATTTAATTACAATAATACATTATTATTGTAAAATACTAAAACATGTTACTTATACATAAACTTAAACTAACAACATATATTATTTTATATATATATATATATATTACTTAACATATATATAAAGTATAAAAAATAATATATGTATAAGTATAAAATATATATAATAAAAGAATACATGTAAGTATATATGTAAATATATATATATATATATATAAATATTACGAGTATTGTGACGAGTTCAAAACGAGTCGACTCGAGTTTATACGAATATTGTTCACGAGCTTAAACCGAATCGAGTCGAGATTATACGAGTTTTGCTCGTTTAATATTCGACCCAATATTAATGTTCACGAATAACTCATTTATTAAATGAACCGAGTCCGAGTCGAGTTTATACGAGTCGATCTCGAATTGTTCACGAGCGGCTCTGTTCATTTGCAGCCCTAATGCTATCTATGTGTCGGTATTTCCTCTCCTAGGCATCATGAAATCTTGTTGCAGTGGCTGAGTAATATCTAATTTTAATCTAATTTAGTTTCTCCAAGCCACTCAAAAAATTGGATCTTCCTCTATCACCACAAGTTTATTAAGAGCATTTCCTACATTAGTCGCATTTCTAATAATGATGTGATCTAAAAGAAAGCCATGTATCTGGATGGTAAATGTAGTAAACTGAAAACTTATTTCCTGAATAGTGGACCCTGGCGACCATCGCTTTAGGATTAGAAGAAAACCTCAAAAGTTCCAGGGAGCTTGTCAGAGGATTTTGAGTTTGTCTTGAGGAGATTTGAAGGTGAAAATAAACTTCTTTGCTTCCGAATCTTCCATTATGAAATGTTGAGAGAAGTTCCATACCACACATATACTGGAATGGATAGCCAGCTTACTCAATTTTTTGTCTGCAACCAATTTCCCAACAAAGATTAATTTGGAGGATTTCTTTGCTATTTTTGGTTTTGGTTCAAGGTCTAAGTCTTGCCAGGACAAAGCCTTGGTTTGGGAGATTATAGTTTCCATATCCATCTTTGCTTAAGTTGACTTAACTTTCCTAATCTGGGATGGATCATTGAGACGACTAGCTACAACTTGGGTTTAAAGGCTGGAGACACTATGGGAGTGTGGGGTACTCAGTAGAGAGAGTGGTAGAGAGTTTCAGTTCTTTCACTACAATAGAACCCAATTTTTGTATTTGAATTATTTCTGGCGTTGTATGCGTTTGAAGCTAACACCAAATGAAGTCCATTTTTTTACGGCGACCAACTTCATGATGCTATAAGTTACCCTTTGCGACTAAAATTAAGACACCGCATAGAATTTTGGTTGAAAATTTTTTTGCAACGATTTTTCCTTTTTCACGACGATGTTGATCTAACGCAATAAATTTGCTGTAGCCCATTTAGTTGCAGCATTTTTTGTCCACATAAAAAGAGGGGAGCTATATAATCCCCTGTTTTTCTTCTTGCCCAGCCCAATACCCTATACATCTGTGTCTATCGTACAAAGTGCCCCACGCCACGTTGTTACCGCCTCACTTAGCTAGTAACTCTCTCTCTCTCTCTCTCTCTCTCTCTGTGCAGCACAGATCAAACAAATCTAGTCAATTGGTCCTCGATCCTCTCTCACTTCGTTTGAGATTTTCTCCAACACACAATCGCGTCGCCGTAACAAGAAGGTAATATATATATATATATATATATATATATATTCTGCCACTCATTTTCGGTGATGATCATTTCTCCCTCTCTCTTTCCTATTACACCTTTAGTCGGTCTGTCTGACCCCCCCTCGGTATCTTGCCCTACCCTTATCATGTGCTGGTTTCTTTTGTATAATATTGTGTTGTGTTTGGTTGACTTATTTCCATTAGATGAATAAACAAATACTCCTGGATGATTTGTAAATTTAGTAATCAAGAAGCATATATACTTCATGGATCCATGAGTTAGGCTCTTTGTTTTATTTTGTTGTTTGAAATTTTGGAGCATTTTATTACTTATATGCAAAATTAGTTTCATGAATGTTGATTTAAACCAATTATATTGACACGTGGCTTAGTGCATTAGAACCTTATGTTAATTCGAATTTTACATTCGAAGAAGAGAGAGCTTGAGTACTTGTTTGGTAGATGGCAATTTGGATGTTAGCACTGGCTTTAATACTTGTGTGTTAAATCTAATTGCACCTTTAAAATTGTCTTTCACTGAACAAGGTAAATATGCTCCCAAACATTTAACTATGTCAACTTAGGTTGTGACTTGAACCAATATTGAGGAAATTAGTTCGTTGAAGCACTATATTTTTGCCAAATTCATTCACAACAGTATCCAATTTTTTTATAACCTTGTGCCCTCTATACAAAATCACTTACTGCCACACAAAGAAAACATACATACATACATATGGAGGCATCATGGAAAGTAGAAGTCATGCTACCTACATACTTTAAACATTCCTCTGAGTCTTCATGAGGAATCTGGTAGCCGATTGATGGGACCAATTTAGAGGTATTTTGGTCCAATTGTAGAAGTCATGCTTAAATTGTTAATGCTTCAAACATCGGGAGTTAGCATTCTTGAGCCATTGGTATATTTCCTAGGAAAAGACTAATCCCACAGAAAATGTCTACCAAAACTCTGTACCAAATTACTTTTTTATTTTTATTTTACTTAATGATTAAGGAAGTGTATTTTTAATGAATTTATAATTTTTTTTTTGAAAATGTTTAAAGGATTTAAAAAATGTTTGAAAAAAAAAACAAAAAAAAAAACTTTTTACACAATCGGAAAAAATATTCAGTACATTTCTTTTGTGGCTCTAGCATCACAAATATTGGGTATTGCCTTCTTTTTTTTTTTTTTTTCTGCAAAAATGAACCTTTCATATTTTTGCTATTTTTTCATCCCCTATTGAACTTATATACATGATTCACACCGTATACGAAGCGTATAGATCTATACGCTTCATATAGATCTATACAAACTCCAAAGTTTTTTCTAATCAATTAAAAAGAGACTCAGAGTTTATAATGATTAAGGGAATGTTTTGACATTATGTTGGAAGCAATGTGTATTTTCTTTTTAATCTAAACCAATCCATGTTTGTTAGATTGGATGTCTATAATAATAAAACCTAGTGTTGAAATATTAATTTTGCCAAATAGACAAAACTTGGATGCACCTTACCAATAGGTTTAGGTCAAGGGAATATGGCGAAGGGGTTAGGCAATTCCTTACAATGGCTTGAGCTCATGCCCAAGGAAAGAATAGTGTGAAGTGTCTAGGCCATAGATGTCGTAATACTTTCTTCCTACCTATAAACGAGGTAGAGCGATATTTATTTATTACGGGTATAGATCCAAATTACACTAATTGGATATTTCATGGGGAGCAAGAACCCATGAATTTCATGGGCAAGGACGAAGATGATAATGATAATGGTGATGATAGTTATATTGATGACATTGAGGATATGTTAAATGACATTCATGCGACAACCGTCGTTAGCGTTGATGAAGACATGGCTCCATTTAGTGGAAACCAGCATGGTTGAACCTGAACCAACCACTTTTGAAAAGTTGTTGGAAGATGCTCAGATTCCACTCTATGATGGTTGCACAACATTTTCTCAACTATCATTTATTGTGAAGTTGATCCACATCAAAATAGTTGGCGGGTGGAGTGTAAAGTCATTCGACGTGCTGCTTAAGCTATTGGAAACAACTTTTCTCAAATCATTCTTGCCAAAATCTTTCCATGAGGCATGATCATCGAAGCTAGGGTTGGGATTTAGATGCATTAAAATTTAAATATGCCCAAAAGATTGCATACTATTTTGGAAGGAAAATAGCAATAAGCAAGATTGCATTAAGTGCAAAGCGTCCATGTGGTTGTCCTCTATACTTTCTCAACAACTAGTGGCCCAAAAGGTAGTGCAGTATTTTCCATTGAAGCCAAGGTTGTAGAGACTATTTATGTCCAAGAAAACTACAGTATCCATGAGGTAGCATCAATAAAAAAGGGTATAGGATGAATGCACTTTGCGGCATCTTGCGAACTCTAAGGTGTGGACCACATTTGACAGAGCACATTGTTGGTTTGTTGAAAATGCTCAAAATGTGAGGCTCGGTCTTGTTAGTGATGGATTCAACTCATTCAATAATATAAACAAACCATACAATATATGGCCAGTGATTCTAGTTCTATATAACTTGCCTCCATAGTTATGTATGAAAGATGTGACGCCCCCAACTCCCACCTACGGACACATGGAAATCGAGGCGTCGGGATGATGACAACATGGGTCACGCATCCCATCGTCAAGTGTCAAGTTGTGTACATGCAACACGTGTACATAAGAAAAATAACGCAGCGGTAATAAAAGTTTTTCAACTAAGTACTAGAATTTTGTTTAAATACAAACTCGTTTAAAACAAGCGTAATAAAATTTACAAGTTTAACATTGTCACAAATCCAAAATACATAAAATAAAGGCAAGGGAAATTTTTTCCAACAATACAAGCAACTCCAACTCAATCCTCCAGCGGAGCTGCCTCCTCAGGTTCAGCCTCCTCATCCTCATCTGCATCAAAGTCTACGGTACCAACAAACGTATAAATAACTACGTCCTCCAAGCCATCCGACCCCCGAATCCTCGGACTTAGTTCGGTATAACCAACCAATCACAATTTATTATTAAAACAAAAATATATTTAAATTTTAAATGAAGTTTGGAAAATACTTACAGCGCTATATAATATTTTTAAAGGATCAAGAGGTTGCAAAATGTGTCAAAAAAGTAACGTAACAGTGTAAATACACTGTGGCTGTGGGTTATAAAAGACCCACTTTTGAATGGGGACGAACCAAGACTTAGAATTGATAGAGAATGGCTTAGAAGTATTTATGAAACTAGTGGAAGTGGTGGTTGGCCGTGGGTGGCGGCGAAAATGGCAATGAAAGTGAAAAATGGCCAAAACGGAGTTGAGCTTGTGATGGTTGCTCTGGCGATGGATCGGAGCTGGACATGAGTGGGTTAGGTCGGTGATGAAGTGGTGAAAAGATGGTGGCCGGAGGTGAAACGACGACGGCCGAATGGAGGAAAAACCGTGCTGCTTGGAGGAGCTCATGGCGGCTAACGGTGGCTCGGTTGGGGCTAAGATTTGGTGGGGGTGTTCACTGGCCGGAGGGGAGTTGAACGGTGGGGGTGTTGATGGCCACGTTGGCGAGCGGCGTCAGTTTGGGCAGATGAAGGAAAACGAGTGAGAGGGAAGAGAGAGAGTGTGCGCGGGGAGAGAGAACCGGAAGAAAAAAAAGTGGGAAGAAAAAGAAGAAAGAAGGAAAAAGAAGAAAGAGGAAGAAGAAAAAAAGAAAAAGAGAAAAAAAAAGATGGAAAAAAGAAATGAGGTCTAGTCCTCACATCTAGGGTCTAGAAACTGATTCAAAGAAAGCAATTTTAAAAGCAATAAATTGAGTAAAATAATTTAAACACAATATCTAGGTAAAATAAAATAAATAATTAGTAAAAACTAACAACAAAATTTAAAATAAAAAAATAAACTAAATTAAATTAAAGAGCAATTTAAATACGAAACAATAATTAATATTAAGAAAGTACCTCAAAATAAATTTCACAACTAAATAAATCCAATTAAAATTTGATAAATTTAAAATAAAAGAACCAATATTTTAATTAAATTAAAATACTCATTCAATAAAAATACACGTAAAAACGGGGTATCACAAAAGATCCATTTTTCATGTTATTTACGCTAATTCCTAGGCCAAAATTACCTGGAAATGAAATTGATATTTACTTACGCCCTTTAGTCAATGAACTACTTGATTTGTGGGAAAATGGGGTTGATACCTATAATGCCATGGTTGGCCAACAATTTCGATTACATGTAGCTTTATTGTGGATTATTAATGATTTTTCCGCCTATGGTAACTTTATGGTTGGAGCACTAAAGGGAAGTTGGCATACCCTTGTTGCAATCTAGATACAAAATCTTTGTGGTTGAGACATGGGTGAAAGTATTATTGCATTGGTCATTGCCGCTTTCTATCAACGGGTCACATTTGGAGAATCAAGAAGAATATCTTTAATAGCAAAGAAGATCATCGGATGCCACCTACGCAGCTTTTGAGAGAAGATATAATGCACCAATTAAGTAGCATTGGTCATGTAGATTTTGCAAAGCTAGTAAGAGGAGAAAGCACACCCCTGAGGAGTTAAATTGGATAAAACGGAGTATTTTTTTTGATTTACCCTATTGGCCATCTTTGAAACTTAGACATAATCTCGACGTTATGCATATCAAGAAGATCATTTGTGACAATGTGTTGGGTAAATTGATGAATATTCCAAGTAAAACAAAAGATGGTATTAATGCTTGACGGAACTTGGCTGAACTTGATATAAGAAAAGAGCTACATTTGACAGAAGATGGCGATTGAGTTATTATCCCTCATGCCTATTTCATGTTGCATGGAGATGGGAGGAAAGACTTTTGTGCATGGTTGAAAGGTATAAAATTTCTTGATGGCTTTGCATCTAACATTTCGAGATGTGTTAATGTTACTAACTGTAAACTAGTTGGTATGAAAAATCACGATGCTCACATATTCATACAAACGCTACTGCCACACTACAAAAAAAGGCTAAATTGGCGGCGTTTATAAGCACGGCGTTTGTTTATGCGCCAGTAGATATATAAATTTTCCGGCGAATAATTTTTCCGCCAGTAAATTTTTGAACTTCCTGGCGTTTAAATTTTTACGTCGGTAATAATTTATGGCGTTGGCGGCATATATAACAACGCCGCCAATATAGTAATGATGCGCCGGGACATTAATGGCGTTGGCGGCGTTTATATTGTTACTCTGGTAATAATATTTTTTTTTGTTGGCGTTTAAACAAATGCCAATAATTTATTAATTATACGCCGTTATATTAATCGTGTTTGTCGGCGTTTCTAATATACCGGCGGTAATAACATATAACATCAGCGGCGTTTCACAAAATGCCGACAATTGATAGAGTTTACGCCGACAAAGTATTGTGTTTTTCAACGTTTATATCGTTTAAATAAATGCTGGCCATTGGTTAATTTTACGCCGGCGTTTATATTGTTACGCCGGAAATAATTATATACATTGGCGGCGCCTATAAAATGTCAAAATTTGATCAATGAAACGCCGGTAAAACTATTATAGATTTATTGGTAATAAAATAAATAAAATAAAATAAAATAACTTATTTAAATGATACGAAAATACACCAAAAAATTGTGCAAGTCTCGTACAATATTTCTTTTGAAAACAATAGAGTCTACTATTTAAAATTTAATCTTTTAATTTGGATCTTATATTTATTCTTTTTTTTTTAAAAGTGTGTGGTGCTTGCAAACTTTATGACAAGATATGTTAAACATCATACTAAGATTCACAACTTCCAACAAGAGTAGTAAAAATAATGCATAATCCAACACTTCTCCTTTAATTTCATAATTCATCCTAATTCCAACTTAACAAAACATAGCAAACGTCGATATATGGCATAACCATAAATATAGTCTCAATTAAGGAAAGTTGTGAATACCACCAAAACAAAGCAAATGTCGATATATTGCAAATACCATAAATATAGTCTCAATTATAGTCTCACTTATAATCCCGACCCTCAATCATCGTCCTCTTCATTCTCTTCCTCTTCTTCATCTTCCTCTTGATCTTCTTCCTCTTCAGAATTTTCCTCTTCTTCATCTTTCTCTTCTTCTTCATTCTCTTTTCGATTTTGTCCTGAAGCCTAAATATAAATTCAAATGAGGGTCCAAAAATTTCAATAGAAGGTTGATTTATATCAACTAAACATATGTGGGGTGCTCACCTGTGCATGCACGAATGTGTTTACTAAGTTCTGTAATTCAGCTAATTCGTTACGCATTTTCTCAAACTCTTCCTTTGATACACCATCTTCTTGGTTTGAAGTCGATAGTGAATGTTGACAAGTTTGCTTTGTAGGGGTTGGCCCAAAACCCAAACCACGCACACGTCTAGGCCGTTCTGGTCCCATGACTTTTGAATAAACATCATCTGATGCCCAAGTCATGGTTCCTCCAAACCCCATGTTTATAGAATTCGTGTCCTATGTTAAAAGTTCCTCCATCTCAACCTGTAATAGATAATAAAAAATACACATTATTCTTCATTTATAAATCCTTTAAAATTAAAAAAGTTATAAATTTGAAAATAAACATACCACTTTCTTCCTCGTGTCATCATTGTAGTGTGTGCCATCCTTTTTCTTATGGGTCTTGACAAACAACTGGGCTCGACTTGGCATTGCCCCAGTTGATTTTTTCTACGTCCAATATTTTAGATTAAACACATATATCGAAAACAAAGAACTAACAAATATTCAACAATAAATAAATATTAAATAAATAAATACCATATCATGGGCATATCTTGCTAAACTTTTTGATCCTCCGCTATGAACAACCACCTGCTTCTTACGACACTCCTTGTTTTTATTACATTTGGACTGCAACATGTAAAATATTATGAGAATTATAATTAAAATAACTAGTTGGTTGACTTTATAAATCTATAATAGAAATACGCGCATTGTTACCATATATTCTGGATCAAACCAGAGATTGGCCAACTCTGCTAGTTGCTCTAAGTCCACCATATCAGGACTTGCCCTTGCCACAACTTGTGCTGCAGAGGTGTCTTTTTCATTAAGTAGCTTTTTCTTCAATTCATGCTTATAGTCTTTCCATTTCTTTCCCAAGTCCTTTAGTATCCATTTTTTGAATACATCCAATTTGTCATCAGGAACTTTAAACTTGCCCTACAGTCAAAATAAATTTACACAAGTGAGTAACTAGCTTTCTAACAAAATTTTCAAAATATACCTATTTAAATAATAATAATATTTAAATATGAAAAATCATATATACCTTTATAAGACTCCACGCTTCCTCCTTTATGGTTTTAGGTACTGACCTCCAATCTTTATAAATTATCGGAACCAACTTATTACTTCTCGCTATCAGACCACCAAACCTTACCACCTTTGAGTCTTGCTTTTTGATGGGCTGACCAAGATTGTTGAGCTCCATTTCAATTCTCTCCCCTTCTGGAAGATGCCAAATGTCATGAATAGAGTGCAATAATCTCTTTACTCGATCTCCATTACTATCTGCAAAAATAGATTTAGTTACAGTGTTATTATTTCGTAAATCTGCAGTCATTGTGAAATAAATAATAAGTAAGAAAAACAAAAACATACCAACGATGATGAGAAAGCGATCTCCATTGTCAGAACACATATCGACATTTTCTGCTTCCGAACTAGGTGCTATTGGTACAGATGTGCATGGCTCGGTCTCTCTGCTCATCTCCATGTGTGTGGATAGTTGGCCTCCCATTTGGCTCGATGTAGAAGGTTGGGTCCCTTGCTGGTAAGATGGTGATGGTTGGGAAGGACAATCTATAGAAGGTTGGGTCCCTTGCTGTGAAGATAATGATGGTTCTATAGGAGGTTGGGTCCCTTGCTGTGAAGATAATGATGGTTGGGAAGGACAATCTATAGAAGGTGGTGACTCCACCATCCTATCAACGGAAAGGGGTGGCCCATCGACAGAGGGTAATGAATGGGCTGCCCTATCAGATTGTGGCTCACTATGGACAGCTTGTAGTCTTGTAGATTGTCTTCGCAATTGTGGTATGGACATCTTTGCCTTCTTTTTTGGACCCATTGTACCTATACAAAAACAAATTTACATATATGCAAATCAATAGAAATAATAATATTTAGAGCATGATATGAGATAGACTTATGTGATAAGAGATATCATGTTAAATAGTCTAAAATTATATATTTCTTACTCAACACTATTGGGGAGTTTCGATCGTCATTCCATCTATATCATTTCGTGTCCACACAACATCGTCAATACCGGGTTCAATAGCTTCATGGTTGGAAGTGTTAATACAATATTCGTTGACTAAATATTCATCCTCATCATCGTCAGTCACTTCCTCTTCACCAGTGTCATACACGTCTCTTGGTTTTGTCTTAACAACCACAACCCAATTTGGGCATCTTTCATCTGCCACATAAAATACTTGAGATACTTGGGAAGATAAAACAAACGGATCATCAGTTATCCGACTACCAGTGTGTACTAAATGAGAAAAATTTACAAGAGTAAAGCCAAACTCGTCCACCTTCAAACCTCTACCCCGAGCAACGTCTGCCCAATCACATTTGAATAACACATATCGGGACCCATCATAATACATAACCTCAATTATGCGTGTTAATTGGCCATACCAAGCAGGGCCATCTTGATCAGTACATACACTAACACCACAATTCTGAGTTTTCTTCCCATTTTCATAATTCCTAGTGCGAAATTTTGTGCCATTAATGACAAATCGCTTAAATTCTTTGGCAACTTGCATGGGACCTTTAGAATGCATTACGACTTTATGGCCCAATTCACTTCTTCCATTGTCATCCATTTTCATTACCTGAAAGGTTGGATTATTAGCATTGATTAAAATGACGAAAAAAAGCTACAGAGGCATAATAAAATTGGTCTTAGGTGTAATCCTTACATAGTCTTGGAACCAATTACAAAATTGGTCTTCGTGCCTCTTCTGTAATTCATCATTCGATAAATGATTCCCATCAACTGTATTCCGTATTATTTCCAAGTGCATCCTATATATGTTCACGACATTACAAATGTATGTTATAATTACACAAATATAAATGAAACATAATTTGATTCGTACGTATTAAGCATTGCAACTCACATGCGGAATGGAGTGAAATCGTCAGAGTTGAAGAGAATATAGCGATGTGCTTGGGTCCATGATGTAAAATCGAGTCGGACGTCAATTACTTTCCCTTTAGAATCATCCAGGTTTCTAGACGGTCTATTGAAAACCGTTTGAGCGGATTCTAAATAACGAGAACAAAACGTCAATAATTCCTCCAACAAATACCCTTCAGCAATGGAACCTTCTGGTGCAGCTTTGTTACGCACATGAAACTTAAGTTGGTGTAGGTACCTACCACATAAATCATTAGATGACTTTTACTATTTTTTTTTTTAAATCTCATTCAACTGATATTTATGTGTTTTTAATTCAATAACTATAGCATACCTTTCAACGGGATACATCCATCGATAATGAACAGGTCCTCCAAGCTTACATTCTGCAACTAAATGTACGGTCAAGTGCACCATAACCGTGAAAAATGATGGCAGAAATATCATTTCTAATTGGCACAATATGTAAGGTATTCTAGATTCCAATCGGTCCAAATCTTCAAGCCGCAATGTTTTGGAACAAATTCCCCTGAAGAATCCAGATAGCTCGATTAATGGTTCTATTACCTTCTTAGATAATGACCCACGTAATGCAATTGGCAGGAGTTGTTGCATCAGTATGTGGCAATCATGACTCTTCATGCCCACTATAGTACGGTGTTGAAGCTTGACACAACGTGAAACATTTGAAGAATAACCGTCTGGTACTTTTACATTTTGTATAACCTTCAACAAGTCTTCTTTCTCTTTGTTACTCATTGTGAAAATAGCTGGAGGAAAATAGCTGAAGGATCAATTTCTCATGTCCCATCAAATGTTTTTGCCATCATTCTCCACCTATGATCACTTGGCAAGAATCGTCTATGCCCCATATAGGAAAACTTTTTTCCATGTTTCAGCCATCTAGATCGTGTGTTACCCATACAACAAGGACATGCTAAACGACCTTTCGTACTCCACCCAGACAAATCACCATACGCAGGAAAATCATTTATCGTCCACATTAAAACCGCCCGCATTGTGAAGATCTCTTTAGAGCAAACATCATAGGTTGGTGCTCCAACCTCCCATAATTCCTTTAATTCTGATATTAGAGGCTCTAAGTATACATCTATATTCATTGAAGGTGATGATGGTCCCGATATAATCAACGATAGCATGAAACTTGATCGTTTCATGCACATCCAAGGAGGTAAATTTTAAGGTACCAACATAACCGGCCAAGTACTATAGGAAATGCTCATGTTTCCAAAAGGATTAAAGCCATCTGCAGATAAACCAAGCCTAACATTGCGGGGGTCAGAGGCAAAATCGTCATGTTGTGAATCAAACGTCTTCCAAGCCATGCCATCTGCTGGATGCTTTAGTACCCCATCATTACTGCGGCCTATAGTATGCCATTTCATTTGTGAAGAAGTCTTCGATGACATAAAAAGCCTTTGCAACCTTGTCTTTAACGGAAACCACCGTAATATTTTAGCTGGACTTCTTTTACCTTTTCTAGACCTATCATCCATATACTCTTTTTGCTTCCATTTTGACGCTCCGCATACCACGCATGTTTCCAGATTCTCATTGTCCTTCCAAAATAACATACAACCATTGGGACATACTAAGATCTTCTCGTATCCAAGACCTAACTCATTCATGTACTTCTTCGCCTCGTACGTATTTTTAGGAAATGATGCTCCTGGTGGGAGCAACTCATTCACAAATTCAAGTAGTTCTGTGAATATGCTATTACTCAATCCACCCAAACACTTCATATTCCAGAGACGTACAATAGCACTAAACTTAGTATGTTTTGTGCACCCTTCATATAATGGTTCATCAGCATCTTTCAACATATTGTAAAATTTATTAACTCTTTCGCTAGAACCTTGTCGATTTTCATTTTGCACTCCAGCCTCTCCAGCATCCACACCTATTTCAGGCCCACCCTCCACTATTTCAGGATCAAACATGGGGAAAACATCATGTAACATGGTTGTCATCCCACCAGAGCTTTCATTTATTTGCTCATTATTATTTTGGGCATCAGTAGCATGGTAAGATGCCTCCCCTATTCTCTCCCCATGAGCATGCCAAATGGTGTAACCTTGAGAAATTCCATAGCTAATCAAATGATCATATACCATGTTAGGCATGAACATCTTACGTAATCCACATTTTCTACAAGGGCAACAAATCGGCGAATCTGTATCACAATTCTCGCATGCAAACTTCAAAAAGTCATTGACACCATCGACATACTCTTGTGCATCCAACTTCTATCCATAGCTTAACCATATAATAAATATGAAAACAAAATAGAATCAAAATGCAAGATCATCAATAATTTTAAACTTCGATTATAAATAGAATAAATTATAATACATGTTGAGATACGGATTGGGAGATGGTTTAATTAAACGATGGTGATGGTTTAAAGGCCTATAATAATTTCCTTCTAGAAGTAAGGTGTACTACATGGAGCCGACAACAAACAAATTAACAAGCACCAAAAGTTAACAATTTGAGAGACAAAGATTTCTCCCTTAACATGTATTAATGTTCTACTGTATTAAGACAAGAATATTATAAACATAAATTCTTTGGATTTTTGAGTTGCTTTCTTTGGATTTGGAGTCTCTAATTAATCAAGGCATGGTGGGCTTATCACATAAGCAGAAATTAATAGAGGCAGCTCTTATTCACTCATATGAAATTGCACTTGGTGGTGGGCGTTTTATATCTATGGTATTGCAAATGATGTTAAATCTATAAATCTCATTAAAGTGACAAACTTTCATCTTTACAATTCCAACATGAGCAAATGTTATTCATGTTGAAATTCGAATAAATTTAAAAAAAAATAACCAACATTTTATTAAAAAATTGTGTAAAAGGTTGTATATATTTGTGACATTGTGTATCAGTAACTAATACAGTAGAGAATGTAATCCCAGTAAGATGCTTTCTCTCATCTGCTCCCCAAACCCTCACATAAATAACCTTATAAGATGGTTAATCTTATGGTTGGCACTGGAGCAGTGTCTGTATGTAAACTCTGTTATTACCATTAGCAATGAAATAAGTCCCATTTTACAAAGGGAAAATTCTGGTTGCAAGCCCCGTATGCGGGACTGAATTGCAGGCCTTAAATGAAATGGTGCGTTTCATTTATATTAAATGAAACTCACCGTTTCACTTAAGAAAGAAAACACACGGTTTGATCGATTGAAGAAAACACAAACGACACTGCCCATCAACGAACCCCGGCCCTCCCTAGCCCCATCACGGCACTGCCCAAATTTCGCTCGTTGCCCGGTCACGATAATTCAGACATGAAAATAGCTGAATCACTGTGTCATCAGGTAGGCTAGTCCAATCTACATCTCCTTCACGCTTCAAACCCAAATCTTCATCCTCTGTTTCAGTATAAATTGGTGCCAAATCTTCGTCCTCTGTTTCAGTATAAATTGGTGAAACAACCTTCCCCTTCCTCGCCAGCTTCCGCCGCACCCTACGACTCATGTCTCAATCAATTCACAAAGACACAGATGCCAATGTTGCTCAACCTCAAATGCCGAAATCATATAATCATAGACACAGACCAAGAAGTATATACCATTAACCTCAGCTACCCAAGTCTTAAAATCACTGAAGGAATACAAACAACCCAGAAAGCAATACTCTTTCACCTCAAATACCCTGAAACTCAAACAATTCACAAAATTGTAAACATAATTTAGAAAACTAAGGATTCATAGTATACTAGAATGCAAGGCCATATTCAATACCCTGGAAAAATATGGAATCATAAATCATTATAGCAGGCAAAATCAACGATTGTTTTTCCTACCTGAGAGCTGAGGTTGCGTGGGTTTGTGGGCAACTCTTAAAATATTCAAGCTTGTCGAAGAAATTAAATGCCTCTTTTGGAATTACATGGAAGAAGCTCCAATGGAGCTTTCAATGAATGAAAGAGGGATAGAAAGAGAGAGAGGGAGAGAGAAAAAAGACACAGTCGAGGAAGGCTTGGAGAGAATTCAGATGGGCATCAAGATAGATGGGGAACAAAGCCAAACCCTCAAAGCAGGTGTCTACGCCTCTCCCCTATGTTTCTTTCTTGGTTGTTGTCTTCGTCGTCGCTGTTGTTGTGCACCGAGAAAGAGGATTGTATCGGTGGGGATATGGGATGAGAAGAATAGAATTGAGAAGACAAGAATATATATAACACCCCTCAAAAAACTGCAGCAGACAAAGAATTGCAAAAACAACAAAGGATAATATTGTAAATTTATGCTCAAAAGTGGGGATAATATAGCCATTTCCCATGCTGAGACTGCAATACAGTCCCCTTTAGGGGATTGTACGTAGCAGCGCCCTTTACAAAGTGCCTTGTGGAACCCCCCATCTCCAGAAATCAGACATTTTTTACAACTACACAACAAAGACAACAACTCATGTCCCAAAGAAAGCAGATTCATGAAACAAATACGAAAATCTAAAACAAAAGAATATAGACGTTATTGCTTTGTGCCCAATTGTGCTACGTCCTTGATCTAATCGCCAAAGCTAAAAAAAAGCCATTAAAGATTAAACCATTAGCATTAACACAGGAAGACAGGCCGCCCCGACAACCATTAGCTCTTACTCGTTCTATTCCTCTGTTTTCATGGAAACCAAACAAAAGAAAATCTACCAAACATACTTAAATAACTATATCAGTGATAATAGTTTGTAGCTAGGGAACTTGTAAATAAAATGGGAAACCATCAACTGTGTTGAGAAACCATCAACTTCTAAATAAAATGGGACTAAATTTGGTACTGACCTGTACGTATATGGCGCCCTCTGCTACAGCCTCTGTATTACCGTGTACCGTGGCTTTCGATATTACTAATATGGAGTGCTCTGTTTTGAGCCTACAAAACAGAGCCTGTCTTCTATCAATCGATGGACACTGTGACAGAGAAATTGCACTTGGTTTGAGCGGGTTTCTGTGTGGGGACGTTGTTCTGTGGAGGATAAGATGTGATCAGGCCGGGCGATGTGAAGGGACACTCTGTTGAGCCGTTGCTCTGTCGGAACGTAATGCACGAGAGAATTGTACGTGTGGCGGCAACCCTGGCCATGTTAATTATGGGGAAGATCAAACGGCAAGATGTTCCAGCGCTGGTGGTGGAAAAAAATAATAATAATACATGCAATAAATTAAATGCCCGACATGGCTATAAATAATTATTGAGAAAATACTTTGATCATTGGAATGTGACGTTTATGGGTGCAGATCCTTGAAGATTTAAGTATGCGTGAGATATATAATTAACTATGGAATGTTAAATCTATTTAAGAATCTCTTTATTTTCTATAAGTAGAGCTTAGTTGACTTTATTATAAGGATTTATTTCCTGTCATTAGTTATTGGCTTAATTTAGTTTTAGACAAATAAATGGTTCTAGTAAATTTGAGTGAATTATATTTCATATATTAAGGTTTAGTGGTCAAGTTGTTTCAAGGTCTGTTTCAATCGAACTACATTTTATTATTTAAAACTAGGAGTTAAGAGTTTCTTTAAGGTCTAGTGATCAAGTTCTATATATTTGTTGTCGAAGATCTTAAGCAATTTCTTAATCATTCGATTTTCAAGCATTAGCCTTGTACAAGCATTTTCATAAGTGATATAGTATTAGTATAGTGATTTATATAATAATTTATATATAGACTTAAATTATATTACTAATAGTATTAGAGTATGTATTAGTATAAGACCATAAAGTATAAATTGTAATTAATATACATTATATACTAATGTATATTAGTATTACTAATGTACTAATATAGTCATTAAAATGAATATATTGAGAATTTATTAATTAAGTGATAAAATGTTATTAATATATATATTATATTTGCTGTCGAAGATCTTAAGAAATTTCTTGATCATTCGATCTACAAGCGTTAGCCTTGTACTCTGGCTAGGCTGCCACAATTTGATTGGCATTATAGTATCGTGTTGAAAAGTTTGTGTTGGTAGTATGTTTATATCATTAATAGTTTAGTATTACTATATCACTATAATTAATAGTATCATAGTGATATAGTATTAGCACTACAAAGAATATGGCTTTTTGCATCGATTTTTTATATGTGGCAAAGAATTGGATGCAAATGTGTAGTAATTGCTTCGAGTTCCGGATGGATGCACATTAACAGCATGAGATTTCTAAAACCACGTGAGATGTTTTCGCTCGACCCTCGCTCAACAGGGCGCTCAAGCGAACTCAAACAGAATTGAACGCTCGACCCTCGCTCGACATGGCGCTTGAGGGAACTCAGACAGAGTTGAACGCTCGACACTCGCTCGACACTGCGCTCGAGCGAACTCAGACAGAGTTGAACGCTCGACACTCGCTCAACACTACGCTCGAGCTAACTTAGGCAGATTGGAATGCTCGACTTTCGTTCGACACTGAGCTCGAGCGAACTCAAGCAGAATGTCTAATATAAGCATAAAGTATATTACTTATAATGGTATTAGATTGTTAGTATAAGGCCATAAAGTATAAATTGTAATTAATATACATTATATACTAATTAATATACATTAGTAACTAATATAATTATCAAGAAGAATATATTGAAAATTTATTAAACGATAAAATGTTATTAATATATATGTTATATTTAAAGCATATGATTAAATAAATATTCATGTTTAAGATTATAATAAATTAATAATTGTCTTATATATATTTTTTATATTAACATAAAATTATAATAACATTATCTTTTATATAACATAATTATATATATTATATAATATAATTTATAAAAAATATTATATTAACATTTCAATTATACATAAGATTGGAATATTTAGATCAAAGAGTAATAAGCAAGCATAATATTATAAGTTGGCGCCTTTAGCCCACCTCAAATATTCGTACATACCCACACATATAATTTCCCTCAAAATATGGTCAAAACAAAAACTAAGTTGGCGCCTAAACGTTCCTCAAATTTTCATAAAATTTAAATTTCCCTCCCACGGCTTACACACTGCAGACGTTCCTCTTTCCAGCTTATAAGTACATCTTATTCCTTCTTTTTGCTTCTAGGGCTTCAGAGTATCAACCAACAATTTTAGCATCACCACACACACGCCGTCAACCAAGGAGATGCAGCCCAATGTAGCCGAGTCCTCTCCTGCACAACGGAAGTCCCTCCAACCAACGTGACTCGGTTTCGAATGTGCTTCCAAGTGTAGAAGTGTCAAGTTGTATCAAGGATAAGTCCATGATCGTATTCCACAGGGACAATGGGTTATCAGAGCGAATAAGAGATTTGTGAGTAACAAATGAATCAAGTATGAGAGATAAAAAATAAAATCCAAATGCAATGTAAGAAGATAATTGAAGTTGAACTTAGAGTTTCTAAAAAAAGCAAATTAACGGACACTTGGGTTGGGTATGAGACTCTCTTTATTTCGGATTCTAGATAATTTTCTCGATTAACAATCCAATCAAGGCATTGATAAACGGAAGATAAAAAGTTATGCTCAAGTTTTTGCAATATTTTTTTAAGGGATTCTCTACTTTACTAGCCAAATACACATTAACAATCAATCGAGAGAAGCCTTGATAATTTCAAGCTTTTGTTGTGCCTTACGTCAACAACAAAACAAGAGCAAGAGCCGCAATCTATTTTTAATTCAAATTCGACTAGTAATATAGAGTAATCATCATTTATCGACAAAATATTGCACTATACTAGAATCCAAAACAAATCAAGTCTCGTTCCACAACCCAGGTCTTAGAATTAGCTACACATGATGTTTCTAATAATAAAAATTAATCTGAGTAAAGCCATAACAAAAACTGAGTACAAAAAAAATAAACTCAAAATAAAGATGAGCCTAAACGAATGAGAAATCGCAGCAAAGGAAAAATAAAGCAAATCTCAAGCCTATGCTGCGTCGAACGAAATGATAAGAAGAAGAAAATAAAATAAATAAGCTGCTTTTTACTCTACAACGTAAAGAAAGAAAACAAAAATTCTTAAGAACTAACTACTGACGAACCAAAACAAAAAGAAGAAGAAATAAAATAAATAATCCAGCCAGCGTCTCAAACGGAAATCAAAACAAATGAAAGAAGAAAAAGAACAAAACCAGCTTAACCGAACGAAAGAAAAGAAGAATATAATAACTACTGCAGGTCTGGAACAAAAACAAGATGTGAAGCTCTGCTGTCCGAATGAAAAACCAAAGAAACAGAGAAGAAAACTAAATAAAACTGGCTGCCCAGCGTCTGAACGAAAGAAAGAAAGTAAATAACAACTCAAAGCTACTCTACGGCTGGTCTAAACGGAAAAGTAAAGTGAAAGGAAAACCAAAAACTGCTGCCCTGCGTTTGAACGAAAAAAAAAGGAAAAATAATCTCCAAGCTGCGCCGAATGAATACCAAAAGAAACAGAGAACAAAAAAAAAATAAAACTTCCGCCCAGCGTCTTCAACGAAAGAAAGAAATAAAAACTCAAACTACTCCGGTCTGCTACTAAACGAAAAGAAGGAAAAATAAATGCTACCGAAGTCCAGCTTAAACAAAAAAAGAAAGAAAAAAGAAAGGTCTCCTCTGCTGTAGTCGACCCCCTCCAATGAAACCACCCGACTGCTACTTAAACAAAAAAAATATAAAGGAATCAAAGAACCAACTAACAACTCCAAGCTGAGCTCCCTGCTGTCCTGCATGTCCGAGTGTTCTGCAACATGCTGCCTCCCATTCTTCTCCTGCAACGTGCATGTGCATGGTTCTGTTCTGTCAAAGTTGAAGGCTAGCTGCTTCTTTTTTTTTCTTCTGTTTTCCTGTTGCACATCCGAGTGTTCCCCAGGTGTAGAACCAAAAAGCACTCCAGCATGTGTGAGTTGCTGTGGTCCGAATGATGCTGCATGTGTGCTGTCCATGTGGGTTTCTGCTGCTGTACAGCGTGTGTGAGCTGGTGTGAGTGGCTGTGTGCTTTTCCTTGCTGCAGGTTCATTGCATGTGTGAGTGCTGTCCGCTGCATGTCTGCATGTGTTGGTTTGTTGAGTGCTGTCCATGTGGTTTTCTGCTGCTGTGTTCCTGCTGTCCATGTGTTCTCTGCTGTTGGCTGTCCGAGTGGAGTGTATTGCCATGAAGTTCTCCCTTCCTCCCTTCCTGTGGACGATGCAGAATGGGTTGACTTGCTTATGAGGGTAATACAGCAGATACTAGTGTGGATGATGCCAAAGGTGGTGCATATGCTTGAATTGTCTGCTGATGGATACCCTATAAGAGTCCTCTCCTTTTTAGAATTTGCCACTACTGCAAGATTGAACTGTGGAGATTGTGCCACCTATGAAGATTGGGAAAACGTTACAGGATGGAATGATATCATGGGGGTAAAGTGTGATTTCCCAAAACATAAAAATAAAAGGAAAGGAAATTGGTGGTGCAACCTAGCATAAATAAAACTACACACAAAACTCAGTATCATGCTTTTATGTGAGAGGAGGTGCAGTAATGATCTTACTATTTGGCCAGAGGAAAATGCATGTAGATTAATAGCTAGAAAACACTTCGATTTACTTCCATACACTTTGTGGCAGACTTCCAGACTTCAATATTAGAATTTGATGCATAATTAAGTGTTCAATCTTTATTTGATAAAATAAATCACTCATTTAAACAACTTAATTATGCAATTCTAACCCTTTATCACAACGCCACCACCTTCCGCACTTGGAAAGATGCATCGGAAGCCACAGAGATGCCAATTCAAGAACCAGCAACCACCTGCATATAAGTACCGAACCAGCCTTTGTTTTAAGCAAGAAGAACAGAGCATTATTCTCCAAACCGAGGGCCATGTCTTGCTGCAGTTGGGCCATGTGTTTCTGCATATAAGCATAAAAAATCTTCTTTGTTATTCTCATGGCATTGTTTCTGTGTATGCTTTCTCTATTTCAAAAGCTATGGAACATTTTTAAAAAATTTAACCGTTTTAACTTACAGAGAGCAATGAGTATTACTCCATCCATGGCACATCAAGTGATACAGGTACCAGGTTGCCATATTTCTATTAGTCTATGCATCTTGATCTAGTTCTAGATAGCGAGTTCATTTCCATCAACACTTTTTTTTTTTTTAAAGATTTTTTTTTTTTTCGGTTTGGACCTAGATTCACTGCTAACAAATGTCTCCGTAGTGACTTTTCAGGTTCTTAGATCTGGGATATATTACGAATATGTGGTGGCTCCATATAAGGCTGGTGCACGGTTGGCATATCTGTGCAGACTTGAAGCTGAAAAGGGTGGTATCATTTCTGTGATTACAAAATATAGTGATCTAATAGCATATGGTTTCCAAGCTGTAAGAACTACCCATAAATTTTTTGACATTATGCAGATGGAGGTCTACTGCGCGCTTCCTGAAAACATTAGTGAATATGGTGTTTTAAGCAATGTGCACAGATTGGTAAGGGTTTGAAGAAGTAGTTTACATAGAAGCCAAGATGTAGAACGAAGAGGGGCTTATTACCGAGCTTTACATTCCTAGGAAATGCATATTTACAAACAGGTTGATTACTTCAAAGGACCATGCTTCCGTTCAGATCAACGTCGGGCATTTGGATGAGAATGGCGTGTACAACGGCCATTTCTCCACCTTTGTTCTCTGTGGATTTGTTCGAGCTCAGGGAGATGTTGACAGTGGGCTTGATCGCCTTTGGCAGAAAAAGAAAGTTGAAGTTTGTCAACAGTAGAGTAATGGAGAGAGAATCTAGTTCATTATCGTGTTTAAAATTCTGTTCTTAGGTCGATGCAATGTGGTCTAAGGATTTTGACTCCTTTCATTAGTTTTATGAATATTGAAATTACTTTATGATCTTTCACGTGTGGCTGTTTGAATTGTGGATATGGCATAAAATCTAATATACCTTTTACAAAAAAAAAAAAGCAATGTGCACATTGTACTAATTTTTAAATACCGTTAATTAATGCAATGCGGCTGTAACGTATTCGTAATGGTGTTTATATTGATGTCGTTAATTTAAAAAATATGTCGGCAATGAATTAGTGGCAGCGTTTAAAAACTTCATGGTGGCGTTTAGATAAACGCCGTTAATAAATTCAATATGCTGCCAATGTACTATTAGTGACATTTAAATAAATGCCACTAATTTATATGATGCGTTGGCAACGTAATGGGGCGGCATTTAAATAAATGCCGTTAATAAATTCGCCAAATTACTAGTAGCGACATTTATCGTAACGCTGCTATTTTAAAAAAGTGGTGGCGATCATATAAACGCCGTTAACAAATTTAATGTGCCACCGTCAATGTACTATTAGTGGCATTTAAATAAATGCCAGTAATTTATATGATGCGTTGGCAACGTAATGGGGCGGCGTTTAAATAAATGCCGTTAATAAATTCGCCAAATTACTAGTAGCGGCATTTATCGTAACGCTACTATTTTAAAAAGTGGTGGCGGTCATATAAACGCTGTTAACAAATTCAATGTGCCGCCGCTAATGTACTATTAGTGGCATTTAAATAAATGCCGCCAAAGTTGCATGCTGCGTCGGTAATGTAGTAGCAGCGGCGTTTAAGGTAACGTCGCTAGTATATGCTAGGGATGGCAACGATAAATTGGCGGCGTTTCCAGAAACGCTGTTAATGTGGGTATTGTGGTGACGTTTCAAAAAATGACGCTAAATTGATACAAACGCCACTAATGGGATTTACAAATACTGGCGTTTGCGCAAACGCCAGAACATTGAAAATAGCGACCCTCCAGTACCGGCGGACGGTTATGCCGTTAGAAAAACGCCGCGAATTAAGTAGCGGCGTTTTTTGGGATAGTTGCCGGCGTATAACCAACGCCGCCAATTTAGCCATAATATACATTTAGCATTGATGGAACTTAGTACATTTTTTAAAGAATTATGTGCACGAACATGTAAGAAAGAAGCAGTGAAATGTCTTGAGACTGGCATTGTCATCATTTTTTGTAAATTGGAAATAATATTTCTACCAAACTTCTTTGATGTAATGGTCTACTTGGCTCTCCATTTGCTCCAAGAGTTGTTGCTTGGAGGACCAATTTAATACAAGTAGATGTATCCATTTGAGAGGTATTAGGACAAATTTAAGCGGTATGTGAAAAACAAAGCTCGCCTAGAATGATCCATTGCTGAGGCATATATTTATGTAGAATGTTTGATATTGGATTCATGAATAATAAATGGGCTTTAACTTAATTATTAAGTCCAATAAAAGTCCATAATCCACTGTAAGAAATATTGGGCCGTGACCTATTCAAAATTAATTTTTAAATCTCAAATGGGCCTCCCATAATATTAAAAAAAAAAAAAAAAATTATAGAATGCCAGCTTAGCTTGAGTTTGGTACTGAGTTGGGTGTTACAAATTAAATATAGCGTTTACCCTACCATATATACCATAAATTTTGCGTTGATTTAGATGTATTTCATGTTGTGACGAAACCGACGCAACTATAAAAGTTTTTTACAATGTTGAGTAGGTTTGCTGTTTAAAACTTTTTTAGACCGATTAATAGCAACCATTTAGCCGCAAATTAAAATGTGTTGGACGGGAATAATTATTGGCGACAAAATTGAAGTTTTGCGGCACTTTTGTTCGACGCAAAATTAGGGTTCTGTTGTAGTGAATTTTAAGGGGACATAACTAGCTTAATCCATAAAGTATCAATATTTTCTTACTGGATCGCTAAGCCAAGATTAATGTCAAGTGATTTCCTTGACTTATATCATGTACTTTTGGTGTATCACAAAATTAAACTTGCCCAGAAAATAATCATGTTCACAAAAACAAAACTAGAGTAAATGTTCAGGTCGTACCGTATAGCATGAATGCCGTAGGTAACCATTCTAGCTAGCTAGCTGGTTCCAATTAAGAACTTTTTGGTCTCCTAGAATCAGGATTTATCAAATGCAACGTAAGAATATAGGAAAAGTAAGGGAAAAGACCAACGCCAAAAGTTTTATTTTTTGTTTAAAAAGTAAAACTATCTGGAAAGGTTGCTGAAGCAAAAAAGAATATGGCATTTCTTGGCCTTGCCTCTCAATTTGCTTTTATCCCAATTTCGTAATTGACGTTAGAATCTTAAATTTCTTAATGGTCATGTTATAAGTGAGTAAAGCTAGGAGATTTACGAAGGAATATTGTAGCATATATACACACACACACACACATATATATATATAGAGAGAGAGAGAGAGTAGGGCACCAAGAACGATACACATATTTCGATCGCAAAGGAACACCCAAAAGCAGACTTTCAGATTAACGTTAAAAGCTCCTCATCAACATGGCCGGCCCACCACCGACGAATCCAGCTCCTGGTATGCTCTCTCTCTCTCTCTCTCTCACACACACACACACAAAAGAGGATCACCCAAGTAGATTTATGATGGGGTTTATTTTTAAAATCTATTCTGTAATTTTTGAGTATCTTTTGGCGTAGGTACGTGCAGGGTTGTGAATGGCATTCACTGAATGCATATATATCGAGTATAATTTTTTCATAAGTATAACTGAAGGAAGTTGAAAGAATATAATTATCTTGAAGATTATTATTTCCAATAATTACTTTCCTTCTCTAATCAAAGTTCGTAAGTTCTTTTGAAATTGTGGGCATGTGAAAGAAAAACTCGGAGGAGATCGTCAGTAAAGAGGAGATAGCTAAAGGGAGTCAAAAGATGTACATGCATGCATGCATCAAGTACTTGTTGGGCTAAACTGATATTTTAAGGCATTTGCACCATATACTACTTACATGGCATAATTTAATTATAAATTAAATCTTACCATTTTAAATCATGACGTGGATGAATGGTATAATCTACATACACATTGGCCTATTGTAAAACATGCTAAATGCACTATGATGATATGATCCAAATTATATTCCTACTATCAACAGAAGTGACAAGATTTACGAGAGATCTGCCACCAGCTCACTACATTTTGAAGATTGAATCACTCTCAAAAATCATACCGATGTTGCCAGGGGAGAAAGAGCCCAAGTATGACTCAGAGGTTTTCGAATGTGGTGGCTATAAATGGTATGCAAATATGAATCCCTTAATTTGTTCTTGCGAACATATAATACCATTACTTGATATTGCTTTCCTGTCATATTTAATGGCCTTTGGTTCTGATCTAAATTTTTAATTAGGAAATTATCATTCTACCCAAGTGGAAGAAAAGAATGCGACAGCGCTGAAAATATTTCACTTTACTTGTCGATGGAAGATACAGATTCTTTACCTCTTTGTTGGGAGGTTAATGCAACGTTCAAATTGTTTGTGTTGGATCAGATTCGGGGCGAGTACTTGGCCCTCCAAGGTAGCTGCTTGTCTGATATGAGAAATATTGTTTTTCCTTTTAGATTTTATCATGATTTCCAATCACGATATTAATGTGACAAATTTTAAGTGACTTGCCATTTAAATGGAAGACATATATATGAATCCACTTGAAATTGAAGTCGATCAACAGGTATGATTGAGATGATAAAATCTAGAATGAAGACCAGCATATATCTCTGGTCTGATATACACGCGCGCGCGCGCGCGCGCGCGCACACACACATATATATATATATATATCATGTAGGAATAAAATTAAATACGTGCAATTTAAGAATCCTTTTGCCCCTTACTGTGTTTTTCTTGTTCTTTCAATTAATTTGTGTTAATATAATTAAACTTTTTTCCTCTATATAGATGCAGATAAGGGGACAATAAGGCGTTTTCATGCAATGAAAACTGAATGGGGATTTGCTCAATTTCTCCCCTCTACTAAGTTTAATGATGCCAAAAGTGGATACCTTGTTGAGGACTCCTGCGTATTTGGTGCTGAGGTTTTTGTCATAAAATGTACCGGTAAGGGGGAGCGTATCTCCATTTTGAGTCCTCCAATCACAGGTTACTGCCGTTGGGAGATTGGAAAGTTTTCAGCATTAAATGTGGAATGTTTGTCAAAAGAGTTCAAAGTTGGGGAACGTAAATGGTGTGTGTCATTTTAGCTCATATTTTGCATGTAGTAACTGTTCCCTAATTTTTTACCTCTATTTCCCTTGATGAACACAGGGAGTTGAAGCTATATCCGAAAGCAGTTTCAGCTGACAATGCTGATGAAAGTTATATCAAGTTGTTTTTATCAGTGTCATGTTGGGATCAAACTTCTCCCCAAAAGGGAAAATTGTATGCTAAATATACTCTACGTGTAAGGGACCGAAGAACTGGTGGAAAACATGAGGAAATAACAGGTAAGCTCCCATTTTGGTATCTTGTTATATAATCAAACTCGACCCCCAAAATATGTTTGCAAGTTCTTCTAATTTACACACCCAACATATCATTAAAGTGGATTCCGTAAAGATGAAAAATTATTGGTGTTTTTACTTTTTCTTGATTGTAATGAGTCTCACAACAAGTGATGATAGTGGTGTGTTGACGCACTAGACTTACAAGTAGCAAAACTCTAGATGATATTCTAATGGTTGAAAGTACTTAGTACTTCCATTGAGGAAAAATAATGTTTTCAATCTGAATTTTGTTATCATCAATCACACTAGTTATTCATCGAATGCTCTTTTGCAGATAGTAAATGGTTTTCTACCTCAAAAAGGGGATATGATTACCCAAAGTTCCTGCCGCTAAGTACGCTCAAGGATCAATCGAGGAGCCTTCTTGCAAATGACATCTTGGTGGTTGAAGTACATATTGAAATAATTTCTATGGTCAAGATCAATTTTACTAATGAAAAAAGAGAGTAGTAGGCTACAGCTTTAATAGTTGAACTTGTAATAATACCTGAAAAACTACTCTGCGTACACATGTAGACCAGGGGCTTTAGTCACATTCAAGTGGTAACTTCTAGCCTCGGGCTTGTATTAATTATTTCATGGTTGCATGATTTGGCTTCAAATTCATGAAAGAAGATGTATTGAAAGTCTTATTAATAAATCCAATAAAACTACTGAACAAATATAAAAATCAATGGAAGCTCATTCCATTGCATACAGTGACATGACCTGTAGTTTTGTCAGTAATGATGGCTTTAATATATTTTTAAGAAGAACGGTACTTCAATTTTTATTAATAAGTCATCGAGGAATACCTATTTTTTTTTTTTGTAAAAAAAAGCCCAAAATCAAGCATGTAGGAAAACTTTTTATCAAATCATGATTAATAAAATTCAAACAGTCCATCAGGGAAAATAACTACACGACCCAGAGCAAAAATACCAAGCATATGCTTAAGAAATAAAGTTGCATGCAAAGACACGAATTTATCTGTAGATATTATTGATACTAAAGCGAAAAAAAGTTCTTAAAGTGTAAAATACCTTCCCAATTGAATATTAGAATTATTCCAAATTAAAGAGGTTGGGTATCATTATTTGAAAAGTTAGCTGCAATGAGAGAGTCTGACTCCACAATGAGTTTTGATGCATAGAGTTGATAGTATAAAGTCAATCAAATTCTTAAAGCTGGCAACTGTACAAAAGTGTTATTGCCCATACTAAAATTACATGAAAAACCAGCAATAAAAGAACCGGAAAAAACCTTCACAACCTGCTGACTCAGGATTACCTTTGGAAGCACCTCGAAATTTAACTTTAGCATTAGAATGGGAGGAGGAAGCCACTTGACCAGAAATTACCTTTTCAAACAAATGGTGGCCAGGGGATGAGGAGAGCTTCAAGAACAGGAATATTAACATTTGAATCTAAAGCCTTGGGCTTGAGAAAGGAATTTAATTCTCATAATTATTTCTTGATCTTCCCAATGATAGTCATGTTAGTGACAGAGTTGTCTTCAAATCGAGTTTTGAAAGGAATTTAATTCTCATAATTATTTCTTGATCTTCCCAATGATAGTCATGTTAGTGACAGAGGCGTCTTCAAATCGAGTTTTGTCCTTATCAGCAAATCTTCCTAAAAAATAAGAGATTATAGTAAGCTGAGCAAACATACGAAATATTTGGTATGAGCCCCTAAAAAAGGACCGCAATTGAATGTAGTAAAAAATTGATGAAAACTAATCTCATACATCATAAGCTTATAGGGCACAATCCAAGAAAACATGATTGTCGTTCTCAGCAAATCCATCAGGGTAAAAATTATACTTGGAAGCCAAATTAGGTATCCCACCTTGTTGACTTTTATCATCCAAGGAGATTCTATTATATACTAAAACTTAAAAACAAATACTGAAGTTTTGAGAGGTAGGACTGGGTTTCGAGTAAACGAAAGAGAGGGAGGAGAATGGGAAGGATCCCTAAATACATTCCAAGTTGACGTGGATGAAAAGTTGCCATCCCAAGTGTATTCCCATACTCTAGCATCGGGACTTGGTTTTAGAGCCATAATGAATCAACTTCTTGAAGAGAAGAGTTATCACCAGCAGCCATGAGCAAAGGAATGTTCCAGCATGTGGATGAGCAAATGTTTTTGATTCTCAAGTGAGGGATCGATGGAGACAATGAAACCGTTTTGGGCTAAGAAATCGTTTCCGCTCCAATTAACGTACCACTTCAATTTTTCATTGACTCTCAGGGTTGATGATTTAAAGAAAAATGCAAATGACTTTCTAAAAATTAGAATGAAAAACCTTAGCCATGATAAGATCCAATGAGGGAAAATTTCTCATATATTTTTTGTGCTAGAAATCAGTCCAAGGAGAGCTCGAAGTAAGAAATCTCCAAGCTAACTTTCAGTTAAGAGCCCTAATCATGATATCGTGCAAGTTTTTAATATCCAACCTTCTTCAACAGACCTCCCTTAGAAATAGGTCAACAAATATGAATTCAAGAAATCTACTTTCTCTTATAATGACCACCTATCTCCCTCCAGAAAAAAATAGTTAAAGTTTTATGAATGGGATTAATGATATTTTTTAAAATTAAGAACCTATAGAATATGAACGGGAAGGGACGGGATGGAAGTTAGAAGACTCGGAACAAATTGAATAATTTGGAAAAGTTCTTCCTGATGGTTAGAATGGTATCAAAAGCACCAAAGGGAGTGTTTTCCATATGTAAGAGAAATATGATTGTGTCACTTCTCTTAAATTTTCTTCCCATATAATAAGTTCCCTATTTCCTTGATTTGCTTCTTGTCATTTCCTGGGTTGATGCAAGCGGGCGCGCACACACACACACACTCTCTCTCTTAGAGGTAACAGGTAGATGTTCGGTTGAGAGTCTGCCTGTAAAGAGTTGGACAACTTGATTGAAAATCTCGCCCACAGAAACTCTGATTTTGCAGCATCTTCTTCTTCTCCTCATTCCTAAAGGGTGTGACGCCCTTAACCCAAAACTATAAATGGACAAAGTTCCGCCTATAGTTTTAAAACATTCTCTATTTACAAATATATATCAAATACACAACCTCCAAACTATTCACAACTATAATACATTGATTTTGAAAGATCCATTTACAAATTCGGCTAGAGCCATTAAATTCTAAATAATTACAATACAAACATTTCGACAAAAATTGTAAAAGCAACTCAAACATGACCATAAGAAAACTCTCGGTAAAACCAAAACCAAAACCATTTTCAAGCAACAAAACCATCAAGTCCCTAAACTTCCAACCTCAAGTGACTAAACCAAATACACTTTGGAATCTTTGGCTCGAAAACTATCACCTCAATAGAATGGACTTTCTACAACTCTGAAAAAGATGTGAAATGAAGTGGTGAGTTGCCACGTGTGTGATAACCCGCTTCTTCTTTCTTCTTTAATTATGAGCCTTGTTTTACATGCCGGGTCTCGTTGGCATGTTTTAAAAGATATCAAGTGGATTTTAAAGCAAGTTTGATATTTTAAAGCTTACGGATATTTTAAATATTCTGGAAATATTTATATGTGATATTTCCAGTGTTATTGGACTAAACTTATTTTTAAATAGCACAATTATAATATTTTGATGAGCTCTAAAAATATTATAATGGTGAAAAATTCTTTAAATTAAATATTTAATCATTTAAAAATATTACGAAATTTAAATTTATGTTGAAAACTCTAAATTAATTTAAATAGTTTTATCCTCTTTGAGTAATTAACGAGATTTCATCATTTTAAATAATGATGAAGGAATATTATTTTATAAACTTTAATATTCTATCTTAATTCATCTCAGTGTTTAAAACACTTACACCTTTTCAAATCAGTATTTAAACTCACCGATAAATCGTTTTAAAGATCCCGAAACAAAGGACTTGGATTAAATACCCAAACCCCCCCCTCTCTCTCTCTCTCTCTCTCTCTCTCTCTCTCTCTCCTAGCCCAACTAATCGGCTTCTCCATAGCCGATTCCTTCCCTCCTCTAGCCCAACCACTGTCGGCCACCCATGGCCTCATCGTCGGTCACTAGCTGCCCCTTTCCCTCCGGCCAACATCTCCTCCCACTGGTGAGCTCCACGGCCTCCTCTTCCTCCTCCCACGGCAGTTAAACAAAATGGGTTTCACACCCATTTCTCCACTGTAACACCACTATACATGACTAGCTTGGCCTCCGACCACCACCAACGGAATCCCCACTCCATGGGCTTCATTTCCATAGTCTCTTTTCCCCCTACCTCTCTCTCTCTCTCTCTCTCTCTCTCTCTCTCTCTTCTCTAGGTCACACACACACACACACACACACATGGTTTCACCACCGTGCACAGCTACCCACACCACCTTACCACCACCACCATGATCCTCTCACTACCATGACCTTGCCCAACCATTTTCATGTCTAACTGAGTTACCCATAGCCCTCACTCTTCGTCACTCTCTCACGGCTTATCCTTCACTTCACGGCCTGATCCGCCACCGTGAGCCACCGTCTAGCTACCACAGCTTCACAATTCCTCCCTCAAGCTCTTCCATGCCTAGCCATGATGTCCAGCCCATCCCCACCTCTCTCATGCACTCTCTTACCCTCAGATGCACTGTTCACGACGTGATGCCACTGTGCTCCGCCACCTTAGAACACCATGAGGCCACCTTGAGCCTTTCCAAGACCACGCTTAGCTATTCTCAAATTCAAACCGCTACTTTACGTTGTGGGAAACCAACGTACTTGATGTTAACCGCCACGTACGACTCCTCTGATGCCTTGATCATGACGGACAATGAGCGACGCATGGGTTATCCAGTCGATGGTATAACCCTCTATCTCTCATTATTTATGATATATGTTAGTTGGTTGGTTGGAGTGTAGACTGTGTTGTTAGAAATTGTGGAGTTTGCTGTGAAGTATGACTGTGTAACGAAGTGTTGGACATAATTTTATAGTATTGTGGACTGTGTTGTGAAGTATGGGTATAAGGTGTATGCCGTAGTTGTGATACAGTGTGGTGTGTGAAGGGAGTACACTTGGAGCGTACTCCATGTAATGCGGCGACACACCATGTGACGTGCATCGTAGTGATGCGTGGCGTAGTGTGAGTGGAAGAAAGTGCACGTGGCATATGCTTTGTGTTGTGTAGCAATGCACCTTAAGGCATGTCGCGTATAAAAGGATGGTTGTGTAGTTGAGGAGCATAGAGTGTATTGTGTAGTGTCTGAAACTATGTAACAGTGTTTCGAAATAGCTGTGGTGTGGCCTGTAGTCCGACGTGATGGGTGTCACCTTATGGTTGACTTATGGCTGAGAGTATGTGTGAAGTGGTGAAAAAGTATCAGAGTATTGCAGCGGAAGCATGATGGGTATCGTGACGTGACTCAGGGTTAGTCTCGAGCTATGTGACTTGACAGAAGTGTATTTGTAGATGCAGTCCTCTTGTCAAGTGTTGGGATGAACTTGTACAGGGCCGAAAAGTAGGTAGAGTCCTACTGACCGGGTCTGAGCAAGTTGGTATCAGAGTATGGAGCTTGTTTATACAAGCGAGTGTTTATGGGACTATAAGTTGGTCTTAGGTGATAAAGGGATAAGGAACATGTGCCTCTAGAGAGACACGTGTACCGGATAGGTTTACCATATATAATGAGTAATTTGTACTCAGCATGGTTGCATGATGTTTAAGTCTCAGAATTGGCTTAAAGTCATGTGGCTTGTATGGATGGGAATGAGGATTAAGTGTATGATAGGATACATGAAGATAGTAATGGGTAAGTTGTCTAGGACTGGGATGCATGACTTAGTCAGTTCGAGTCATGTGTCGACATGTGATTGATAGAAGAATAAGGCAAAGGTCTTAGTGTCTTAACCTTAAGGTGAATTACGAAGGTTCACTTTAAGGAATAAGACCACGAAAGTTTTAGCATAATAAATGGCACGTAAGAGCCTAGGGATGGATGGAGAGTATTTCAAGTGAAGCATAGTTCCATTTTTAGTATAGTTGCTTATGCATTAGATAGAGAATAACGTGAGGTTATGTGTATGCATGTAGGTTGTCATCTAACACGCACATGAATGGACTGCATGGAATACGTATGGCATTAAGTCCAGGTAAGTATTGCATTTATACTCTTCTAGAGTTTTTCTTAAATAAATGAAGACAAAATTGAAACGCCTTTCTTTAAGAAACACACTTTACTAAAAAGAATGCTAAGCAGAAGTTTTCAAGTATAAGTAAGTAACGACCCTCCTTGGTAGCCCATTTTCATGCACCCAAAGTATGTAAGTGTATGCATGTGGATGGATGCTTTACATGGTACGTATTGTATGTATGTTCACGAAATGAAATAAACCAAAGTTTTAAAAGATGCACGAACTAATGTTTTCAAACAATGCCATGAAAGAAAACTAATTTAAAATGTCCAATGCTTTCAAAATGACTTTTTATGAATGAAAAAACTGTAAGAACTATAAGAACTAAATGAAAGGAATGTAAGAACTGTAAGGAATGTAAGAACTATAAAGGACTGAATGGATTGAAAAGGAACAAAAGGATTGAAAAGGATTGAATGCATGATGTATAAAAATACGTAACGGCCACATGAACGGAAATGGAAAGGTACCGAATGAATGGATTGGGCAGATTGCAATGTTAGGTAAGTAGTATTGGTAGTGCACCCAGTGCTGTACCTGACAAAATGGATTCCCAACTTGTGGTTATGGGCAGAATCAGGTTTAAAAGACCGCTAACCCAAGCACACGGGGCGCAACAATGAACAACGGCCAATGAAAGCAAGAAGAAAAGAATGTATGCATGTATGTTAAGAAAAAATGCATGCATGTATGTATGCATGAATGTATGTAAGAAAAGATGTATGCATGAAAAGACTCTTTAAGAAATGAAGGCAACGAGTCGTGGGGAACTGTTTTACGAGAAGAAAATGTTTTTAAAGAAAAACCTCACCTCGCAACGTTTTCAAAATGAACTGTATATCTATGCATAATAAGTATACAATATGTATGGAGTGATGAATGCATGATTAAAAACCTATGTTATTATATTTTAACTGTATGAAGTAATGCTTATGAGTCATCGACTCATTTTAGTTTTTATGTGTGGCTTCCTAGGGACAAGATGAGCATGACGTGTTAGGATAGGCACATCCCAAGGGGAAGAGCATGAAAGCCTAGGCATGTTATTTATATGAGAGACTTTAATTATGAAAATTAATGTTTTTTGCTGTAACCTTTTTAATTAAGAAAACAAGTTTTATTTATAAATATGGAGTCTTTTGTATCCTAGCACGAAAGGAAAAGAAATTTTGAAAAGGAATCGTAATTTTCGTCTATTTTCTTTAAAATCATTTTCTAAATGACCCACCACAAGGACGAGAGCTACAACGTGCTCAATAAGTAGCAATTTAAAAGGGGTGTGAGAGTTGGAAATTTTCTTGACTATAAGAGAGTGAATATATTTTCAATAAAATAATGTGAGCGAATTCAATTTTATCACAACCATTATGTTTAGCCAAATATCATAACTAAGCTAGGCCACATGATAATAGGGAAATCACCAATATGCCACAAATATATCATGCCACGATGACAACATGCCACGAGGGATTTCAAACATGTCGCAAAGGCATTCAAATCATGGGCTCAAGTATAAATAGCATGCTCACATTTAACTTCCAAATTTAATAAGTGACATGACATTTCTTAAACACTCCAACCTTTACAAAATTTGCACAAATCCCATAAGCAGTCCAAAATAGCATAAAAATGTGTACAAATTCAAAATTTACATAAGTTTAAAATATATTACCTGAACGCACAATTCCAAAACCAACCATTTATTTTTAGCAAAAACCTATTAAAGAGCCACTTACCTCGTTTGCTTGCAAAAACTAACACACAATATTCCTTCGCCAACAATCACTTGGAACCTATTTCAAGACCATTACAAATCGTTAACTTCTATACTAAAAATAATCTCATTTAACTCTAAAATTTCACCCAATCCTTAATAATATGAATTTAAAATTTTCCTAAAAGATTATCCACCAAAATTGATAAGTCCTAAATTTATAGATTGCAAACATACTGCTAGATAACATGTGTACAACCTCCATTCCCTTATTATTTCAACATAAATAGGGCTAAACTCAACCATATAATAGTGACATAAACCTGAATTAATTCTAGCTAATACCCACCACTAGCACTTGAATATTAAACTCATCTTTAGCACATCCTAGCAGCATAATCAACTGTGTATATTCTCAACAATTCACAACACCAAATCTTAACAAATTTCATATTCAAAATTCATTAAATATACTGCTTATGAGGGAGAAAAATTTACCTAGTAGTGTCATTGGTGGTGATATAATAGTAAGGAGCAGTGGTTGTGGGTGAAGATTATTAGGTTGCAAAGACAATAATTAAGAGGGAAACTTAGAAAATAGATAGAAATATATTATTGAATACAGAGAGAGATATGTGATATCCCATATTTTAGTGTATTTTTATTGAAGATTATTTTAATTGATTTAAAAATTGGTTCTCTAATTTTAAATTTATTGGATTTTAGTTGGATTTATTTTATGATTTTTAAGTTGTGAAATTTATTTTGATGTGCTTTCTTAATATTAATTATTGTTTTGTGTTTAAATTATTTTTTAATTTAAATCAATTCATTTTTGGATTTTAAATTATGGTGTTGTTGGTTTTTATTTATTATTTTATTTTAGCTAGTTACAACGTTTAAATTAATTTATTCAATTTACTGTTTTAAAATTATTTTCGTTGAATCAGTTTTGTGACCGAAGTTGTGAGGACTGTACCTCATTTCTTTCCCTTGCTTTTTCCTTTTTGTCTTTTCCTTTTTCCTTTCCTTCTCTTTTCTTTTTTCCTGTTATTTCTCCTTTGCTCCTCCTTTCTCCCGCGCGCGACCCAACTCTCTCCCTGTCCCTCTGTCTATTTTCTCCTCCTCCAACCAGGGCCGTCGTGTGCCATCTGTGACCGGCATCGCCCCTTCCATTCACTTCCCCACAAGCTGGCGACCTTTCCCCTCCACCTAGCGCCGTTATCCCCCATGCACGGATGGAAGCCACGACTTCTTTGTGCTCCAGTGCCAGTCGCTCTACCATTGGCTGCCATTCTTTCATCACTTCATCACTGGCCCTCTAGTAATCTAAACCACCATTCCATTTCCCCGATTTGCCACCAGTGAAGCTTAGCCATTTCACTTTCCTATTTGGCCTTTTTGACTTTTGATGGCCCTCTATGCCTCCACCCACGACCAACCACCACTACTTTTGGTTTCACCAACACCCTTAAGTCTTACCCTAGCCTTCCCTAGTCTTCATTTGTCTCCGTTCAAATTTGGATATTCTGAGACCCATGGCCATAATGCATTTTGCACCGTGATGTTGCTTTGTCGCTGCCTCTTGCACCTCTACGATCGTCCGAAAATTATATTATAGCGCTATAAGTATTTTTCCAAAGAACTTTTGAGATTTAATTATATTTTTACGCTAACTCTTATTTATTATGAATTAGTTGGTTGTGCCGGACTGAGTCCAAGGAGTCGAGGATTGGTTGGATTTGAGGACAGAGTTGTTTGTGTGATTGGTTGATGTTGGGATTTTTTGGTTGTTGGAAATTTGTTTCATGTCATTCATTGCATAAGTGCACGCATGTTCATGTGGATATGTGAAACTAGGTTTTCATATGAAAAAGGATTTTTGGGTGCGTGTGTATCACGACCCCAAACTGAGATGGGGCATTATCTTGGTAGAGCTCTTCTGGTCACTCGGAAGTGGAATATATTAAGTGACATCCCCTAGGTTGTTACTGGACAATAATAGGCTCTGACAATACAGTAACGTTGTCGTGTCGACTTTGTGGCCCCTCTGCTTGCGGGGGCTAGAGGATGCCTGGTTATGATACGCGCTGAGCATGAAGTTGGGTATCGCTCGTTATGAAATCACATGCATGGTTGTTAACTGCAGTGTGGTGATGAGAGCCAGAGTATGCGAATGATTCCTAGGGAAGATCATGGTGCATATGGAAAAATTGGATATTTGGGCCATTTTTAAACTGGGATATTACAATCTTCCGTTCTTCAAGAAATTTCACTGCTGAAATTTGATATATTATCCATAAAAAATAACTGAGGGTATTTCACATGCATTTTATTCTCGCGTTGCAATGATGCTTCTCATAAAGTTTGATTCTTCCAAAAACTTTTACAAATCTTATTATTTTGAAGTGTAACACTTGCGGAATCAAAAATTTGAATTGAGGTCTCTTCGTATGACAAATCTTCTTGGATTTACAATAGTTCATAATGCAATATGTGCAAAGGATCATACACATATTTTCGTAGCATGGAGACATAAAAATTATTATGTATTCTAGAAAGTGCAAGAGGTAACGCAACTTGATAAGCAACTGAACTGACTTTTTTCAAAATCTCAAACGGCCTTACATAATGGGGAGTCAACTTTCCTTGCTTATCCAATCTCATAATACCCTTCATTGGCACAACTCCTAGAAATACTTTATCTCCAATATGAAATTCCAACATTAATTTGCTACGTCTGTCCACTAACTCTTTTGTCTACTTTGAGTTGCTTGCAACTGGTTTTGAATTAATCAAATCTTTTCACAAGTCCATTTTATAATATTAGGCCCTAAAAGTTTTCCTTCAGCAATCTCTTCCCAACATAGGGCAGATCTACATTTCCTCCCATAAAGAGCCCCATAAGGCGTCATACCAATGCTCGCATGGTAACAATTATTATAAGCAAACTCCACTGAAGGTAGATGGTCATTCCAACTCCCTTTAAAATCTATCACACAAGCTCTTAACATATCCTCTAATATTTGGATAGTTCTCTCAGACTGTCCATTTGTCTGCGGGTGGAATGTTGTACTAAAAATTAATTTTGTAGCTAAGGCTCATTGCAATTTACTCCAAAATTGTGAAGTAAAACATGGATCTCTATCTGAAACGATGGTTACTGGCACACTATGTAACTTAACAATCTCTTCTATATAAACTTGGGCAAACTTGGCAAGAGGATAGTTCCCCTTAATTGGTAGAAAGTGCGCTAATTTTGTTAGTCTATCCACAACTACCAAAATTGCATCTTGAACTTTATTTGACCTCGATAACCTTGACACAAAATCCATATTTGTATGCTCCCATTTCCATTCTGGAATAAGAAGTGGTTGCAATAAACCTGAAGGTCGTTGGTATTCCACTTTCACCTATTGACACATCAATCATTACTCAACAAATCTAGCTATTTCTCGTTTCATATTATTCCACTAATATGTACCCTGAATGTCTTTGTACATTTTTGTACTCCCAAGGTGTATGGTATAATGAGAGTTATATATGGGCTTTTCTAAATTTTGTCCTTTAATTTCTAGATCATTTGGTACACACAGTCTTTCTCTAAATCTCAAAATACTATCATCTAACATGTTGAATTGAAACTTCTTTCCATTTTGTACCTCCTCCATGAGTTTTAGCAATTTTGCATCATTGCCTTGACTCTCTTTAATTTTCTCAATCAAAGTGGGTTCTGCACTTAATCTAGATAGGTAAGATGGAGAATCCTCCACTATAACCTCAATCTTAGACCTCTCTAAATCGGACATGATTTACCTCTGAGTGGTCGCTAAAGTAGTTGTAGCACCAAAGGATTTTGTGATGACCCGCTTTCACGTGCTTTTTTTTTCACTGAAGGGTAGTTTTTATTTTAATTAATATATCGCTTTATTTATTTTAAATTATTGCGTTTTAAATTTAGTTTTTATTTGTTGGATGTTGTGTTTTATTTATTTATTTATTTATTTATTTATTTTACGGTTTTTAATCTCTTTCTCGGTGTTTTGTTTTGTTGTCCGGAGTGAGGATTGGACCTCATTTCTTCCTACATATCTTTTTCTTCATTTTTCCTTTTTTCCTTTTTCTCTTTTCTTTTTCTTCTTTCATTTTTTTTTTCTTTCTTTTTCTTTCTTTTCTTTTTCTTCTTCCCCGTGTGTTCCGTCGACCCTCTCTCTCTCCTCTCCCACATCGTAAGCCACCCCAGCCCCGACCCCATCGCCGTCCGGCCACCGTGGGCGACACCACCCCACCGAATCCTAGTCCCATCCGGCCAGCCGTTTGGCCGGAAAACGCCCTTGAAGCCCCAAGGATTTTGCCCCGATCAGCTGCCGTCGCTCTACCTCTGGCCACCACTTCTTCACCACTTCATCACCGGTTTCTTCCCGTTCTAACCCACCCATTTCTGGCCCCTAATAGCCACCGGAACAGTTCCCATGAGCTAGCTTTCCATTTTGGGAAATCCGGCCTCCCTCCACCGTTTTCGCCGCCACCCACGGCCAAACTTCACTTCCAATAGCTTCATAATCATCCTTAGACCATTCCCTATCAATCCCAAGCCTTGGTTTGTCCCCGTTCAAAAGTGGGTATTTTACAACCCACGGCCATAGTGAATTTTCACTGTTACGTTACTTTTTTTCCGCCGTTTGCAACGCCGCAAGCTTTCTAAAATTACCGTATAGCGCTGTAAGTATTTTCCAAACCCTACTTTCAGATTTAAATATATTTTGCTCATTCAATAATTATTGATCTGTTGGTTGGCTGATTCCGGACTGAGTCCGAGGAGTTCGAGGGTCGGATGGATGGAGGACGGAGTTGCTTGTTTTATTGATTTATGTTGGTTGGTTATTTTTGTGCATTGATATAGCATTTACATGGTGCATGCACGTGTGTTTTTATTTAATTGAGAAAGGCCTGTTTATTGGCGTAAGTGGACTTACGGGTGCGTGTGTATCACGACCCCAAGCCGGGATGGGGTATTATCTCGGTGGAGCTCCTCTGGTCACTTGGGAGCGAAATAAACTGAGTGATGTCCCCTGAGTTGTCGCTGGGCGACGACGGGAGCGGGACTAGGGGATGCTTGGCTACGAACGCGCTGGGCGCGGAACCGGGCATCGCTCTACGCACTAACTCCGTGGCCCTTCACTGGCGAGGGCTAGAGGATGCTTGGCTATGAACGCGCGGGGCGCGAAACTGGGCATCACTCGTTAGGTGTCACATGCGTGGTCGTAACCTGCGGTGTGACATTGGAGCCAGGGTGTGCGGATGACCCTTATGGGAGGTCATGGTGCATACAGATTAATTGGATAATGGTTTGAGATGGATATGGGCCAAATGTGACTTTTGGTGTGATATTTGGAAATGTTTGTTTTTGGGCCAAATGGTTTATTTTGGCGTGCGTGGAAAAATGTGTTTTTATGGGTGTTGTGCATGGGCATCACTTCATGCATATTGCTTGAGTTCTATATGTTTTTATCTGGTGGTGTTTGGATTTTACTTACCTGCGGCACCATTTTTGGTTCCGTAGATTTTGGTGCAGGATTCGAGGAGGAGGAGGAGGCTGAGCCCGAGGATGCGGCTCCGCCGGAGTTTTGAGTCGAAGTCATGTTTTATAGTTTGGTTTAAAACTATATTTGTATCTTGTAATATTTTAGTTATGTATGTTTTAAACCGCTTGTTTTATATTAAGAAAAATTCTGGTACTTAGTTATATGACTTTCGTTATCCGCTGCGTGTTTCTTCGTGCACATTGTTGCTTTTGCACACACTTGGCACTCGTCGATAGGGTGGTAACCCGGGTTGTCATCATCCGGACGTCTCGATTTCCCCGTGTCCGTGCGTGGGGATTTGGCGGCGTCACAGGTAGTATCAGAGCGGTTTGGCTATGGGTAAAACCACATGTCCCGTAGGTAGTACCAGAATGTTTTTTTTTAGGTTGTGTTTTAAAAATTATGTTAAGTACAGTTCTTTAATTTGTTTTAATTGCTTTATTTGTTTGAACTTGTTTGTTTGTTTTTATTTATTTAGTTATGTTTTTGCAAGTTGGTTTCTTTTGTTTTGTGTGATGCGGTGTTGGTCTTTGGTTCTGTTTTTGTTTGTTGTTGGTTTTATTTGTTTTTATTTTCTGAAAGGGGGTCAAAGGTTGTGGTGGCAGGAAAAAAATGGGGAGACCAAGGAAATCTACTCAAGAGCCATGGGATAATAGCTCAAGAGATGACTCCATAGCCGAAGCAATACGGCAGATGACAGAGTTTATGCAGCAGAATATTAGGCCACAACAGACAGGGCCTTGGCCAAAACAAGGAGGACCTTGGCCACAACAAAGGGGTCCCTGGCCACAACAAAGGGGTCCCTGGCCACAACAAGGAGGGCCTTGTCCACAGCAAGGAGGGTTTTGGCCACAACCAGGAGGTCCTTGGCCACATCAGGGAGGGCCTTGGATATACCCAGGAGGGTCCAGTAGCATGGTGCAAGCCGGATGCACCTATGAGTGCTTCCTGGAGCATAGAACTCCACAGTTCACTGGAGAAGAGGATCCACTTCAAGCTGGAAAATGGATCAAAGACCTGGAAAGAACATTTGAGGTGTGTGGTTACACCGAGGCGCAACAGGTACTCTACGCTAGCTATCTGTTGCAAGGCACCGCGTCAGATTGGTGGGATACCAAGAGGGTGATGCTGAATAAGAATTGGGATCTTTCGCTGCTGTGACCTGGCAGCGCTTCAAGAAAGAATTTAACGACCGCTTCTTTCCCGCATCGGTAAGGAAGCAAAAGGCAAGAGAGTTCTCAAATTTGGTCCAAGGGGGCACGACAGTGGAACAGTACGCCCTGGAGATTCATAGAACTTGGGTGATTTGCTCCCCACCTTATCGCCACAGAGGAGATGCGAGCTGATCGTTTTCAGGAGGGACTACGTCCTGATATACGCCGTATGGTGGTCAGCCATCGGATATCCACTTTTCAGGAATTAGTGGATGTGGCCACCCTTAGGGAGCGAGAAAATAATCTGAGTATGGGCTCCCCTCCAGGACATAAGAGGCGGAGTTTTTCTGGTGAAGGAAGCAGCTCGGGTTTGCCTCAAAAATTTATTCAGCGGACTGGAACTCAACCTCAAGCGTCCTCAGGTGTTCGTATGGGAGGACAGGTGCCAATTTGTGGAGCATGTAATAGAGCTCATGAGGGCGAGTGTCGGCTGATTGGTGGACTCCAGTGTTACCGGTGTGGCCAAGTGGGACATATTGCTCGGGAGTGCCCCGTCAGAGTTCAAGGAAGCCGTGGAGGTAGACGCGGTGGAAGAACCAATCCGAGACAAGCAGTGCAAGCCCGGGTTTATGCTGTCACACCCGGAGAGGTGGACGATGAGGCACCAGCGACCCATGATGCTGGAGTAATTACAGGAAGAGTCCGTTTATATGAGTTTTATGCTTGCACTTTGTTTGATTCCGGTGCGTCACAGTCGTTTGTATCTTCCACGTTTGCGTGGGTGTGTAATTTGGTCACGGAACCGTTGCCGAAGTCTATGGTAGTGGCTCTACCCGATGGTGAAATGGTGTGGTGTTCCAAGGTTGCTTTGGGATGCCCGTTAAATTTTGAGGGAAGGTTCTTGGATGCTGATTTGGTGGTGTTTAAGCTGTTGGATTTTGATATCATCCTCGGGATAGATTGGCTATACCGATATTCTGCGAGTATTAATTGCAGAAGTCGGATAATTAGCTTTCAGCTTCCAGATGGTGATTGTCTGGAATTTGCGGGGAGTAAATTGAAAGAAAAGCTGATAATTATATCGGCAATTCAAGCAAGAAGAGAGATTGCATGGGGAGCGGATGCATTCTTGGTTCAGATGGTGACCACGCCGTCTGAGAAGAAGTCTTTGGCAGACATTCCAGTTGTGGAAGAATTCCCCGATGTGTTTGTGGATGACTTGCCCGGACTACCCCCTGTGCGGGAAATGGAGTTTGTTATAGATTTGGAACCTGGAGCGGCTCCTGTGCATAAAGCTCCTTATCGCATGGCACCGGCTGAATTAAAAGAGTTGAAGACTCAGTTGCAAGAGCTGGTAGAGAAGGGATTTATTTAGCCTAGTACTTCACCATGGGGTGCACCAGTTTTGTTTGTTAAAAAGAAAGATGGAACCCTCCGTATGTGCATCGATTATCGAGAATTGAATAAGGTGACCATCAAAAATAAATATCCTCTCCCGCAGATTGATGATTTATTTGATCAGCTTCAAGGAGCAGCTGTGTTCTCTAAAATTAATCTGAGGTCGGGATACTACCAGCTGAGGATCAGAGACAAGGATGTGCCTAAAACTGCTTTCAGGTCGAGGTATGGGCATTATGAATTTAAGGTGATGCTGTTTGGGTTAGCTAATGCCCCTGCTGCTTTCATGGATTTAATGAATCGAGTATTTCGACCTTATCTGGATTTCTTTGTGGTAGTATTCATCGATGATATTCTGATTTATTCCCGAGATGTTGAAGAGCATATGTATCATCTTCGTCTGGTACTTGGGAAATTGAGAGAACACCAGTTGTACGCCAAGCTCAGCAAGTGTGAATTCTGGTTGGAAGAAGTTAAATTTATTGGGCATGTGATTTCCCGAGACGGAGTGGCAGTTGATCCTAGTAAGGTAGAAGCCATTTTGTCATGGCAGCGCCCGACTACAGTGCGCGAGATCCGGAGTTTCTTGGGGTTCGCCGGATACTACCGAAGATTTGTGGAGGGTTTTGCTAGCCTATCTGGACCTCTCACAGCTCTGACTCGAAAGAATACAGAATTTGTTTGGTTAGATAAGTGTGAGAGAAGCTTCCAAGAATTAAAGAACAGATTGACGACGGCACCAGTGTTAGTGCTTCCAGAACCGCATAAGCCATTCGTAGTCTTCAGTGATGCGTCTAAGTTTGGTTTGGGTTGTGTCCTTATGCAGGAAGGACGGTTGTTGCCTATGCATCTCGTCAGCTAAAGGACTATGAGAAGAATTATCCGACGCATGATTTAGAATTGGCTGCGATTGTTTTTGCACTCAAGATTTGGCGGCACTTTTTGTATGGGGAAGCATGCGAGGTATACACTGATCACAAGAGCTTGAAGCATTTGTTTTCCTAGAAAAATCTGAACATGAGGCAGAGGCGATGGCTAGAGCTAATCAGTGACTATCAGTGTGAGATCAAGTACCATCCGGGGAAGGCTAATATAGTTGCTGATGCTTTGAGCCGAAAGTCACACTTGGAAGATGAAGCCGAGCCGTCAGAATTGGATTCGTTGCTTTGTGGGATGAGAAGGCTCCTTATTGAGAGTTCGTAGCAAGAAGAGATTTTATCTTCAGTTCTTGATATTCGGGTAACTGATTTTGAAGAATTGAAGACTCTTCAAAGGAAGGATCCAAAGCTGCTGAATATCAGAAAAAGAGTCAGAAAATCTCGAGGGCTGTTGCATTATAGCATGGATAAATATGGGATACTTCGGTTCCGAGATCGCAGAGTGGTCCCTAAAGATTCAGCATTCAAGGAATGGATCATGGCAGAAGCTCATGTGGCCCCTTATTCAGTTCATCCCGGCAGTACAAAGATGTATCAGGACTTGAAGAAAAATTACTGATGGGATGGAATGAAGAAGGATATTGCCTTATATGTTGAGAAATGCCATACATGCCGTCAAGTGAAGGCCAAGCATCAAAGACCTGCAGGTATTCTCCAACCCCTCCCTATTCCTGAGTGGAAATGGGATGACATCACGATGGACTTTGTAGTGGGTTTGCCGAGAACGCCTAGTGGGAAAAATTCTGTTTGGGTGATTGTTGACCGGTTAATGAAGAGTGCTCATTTCCTGCCTGTTAATAACACCGATTCCTTGGGTAAGTTGACACGCTTGTACGTGAAAGAAATAGTGCGGCTGCATGGCATACCAAAGAGTATAGTGTCGGATCGAGACCCAAGGTTCACGTTGCAGTTCTGGAAAAGTTTACAGGCAGCTTTGGTTACTAAGTTGAAGTTCAGTACTGCATATCATCCGCAGACAGACGGCCAATCAGAGCGCACCATTCAGACTCTTGAAGACATGTTGCGAGCGTGTGTCATGGAATTTCAGGGGAGTTGGGAAAACCATTTGCCGCTCATAGAGTTCGCATATAATAACAGCTTCCATGCGACCATTCAAATGGCTCCCTATGAAGCTCTTTACGGGAGGAAGTGTAGATCTTTACGGGAGGAAGTGTAGATCGCCCTTGTGTTGGGACGAAGTCGGGGAGAGTAGGATAATTGGACCCAAAATAATTCAAGAGATGCAAAGCCAAGTTCGGATCATCAGAGATAAAATGGCGGCAGCTCAGAGTCGCCAGAAAAGCTACGCTGATACCAGAAGGAGAGAGTTATCTTTTGAAGTTGGTGATTGGGTTTACCTTAAAGTCTCTCCCATGAGAGGTGTTAAGCGTTTTGGTAAGAAGAGGAAGTTGGATCCGAGGTATGTCGGCCCTTTTCAGATTTTGGAGAAGGTAGGGTCCGTCGCCTATAGAGTTGCTTTGTCAGAATATTTTGGGGATATTCATGATGTCTTCCACTTATCGTCCCTGAAGAAGAGCTTTGGACAGCAAGAGCCACGCTTTGTCGACCCAGAGGGTATTCAGTTGAGGTCCAAGACGATACCTCTGGTTAAGGTGGCTTGGGGAGATCCGTTAGCTCAAGACTTCTCTTGGGAGCGAGTAGCGGACATGAGGGAGCAGTACCCGTACTTGTTTGAATAATGAAGGTATGTATCTTAATCTTGGTCACAGCTGGTTTATGTATTTTTATGTGGCTTGTTTTAAGTTGGTGGTTGATCTTACAAATTTCGAGGACGAAATTTGTTTTTAAGGGGGGGAGGATGTGATGACCTGCTTTCACGTGCTTTTTTTTTTTCACTGAAGGGTTGTTTTTATTTTAATTAATATATCGCTTTATTTATTTTAAATTATTGCGTTTTAAATTTAGTTTTTATTTGTTAGATGTTGTGTTTTATTTATTTATTTGTTTTACGGTTTTTAATCTCTTTCTCGGCGGTTTTGTTTTGTTGTCCGGAGTGAGGATTAGACCTCATTTCTTCCTACATCTCTTTTTCTTCCTTTTTCCTTTTTTCCTTTTTCTCTTTTCTTTTTCTTCTTTCTTTTTCTTTCTTTTTCTTTCTTTTCTTTTTCTTCTTCCCCGTGCATTCCGTCGACCCTCTCTCTCTCCTCTCCCACGCCATAAGCCACCCCAGCCCCGACCCCATCGCCGTCCGGCCACCGTGGGTGACACCACCCCCACCGGTCGAAGCCCCTCCCTCCGGCGCACCACCCCATCAAATCCCAGTCCCATTCGGCCAGCCGTTTGGCCGGAAAACGCCCTTGAAGCCCCACGGATTTTGCCCCAATCTGCCGCCGTCGCTCCACCTCCGGCCACCACTTCTTCACCACTTCATCACCGGTTCCTTGCCGTCCTAACCCACCCATTTCCGGCCTGTAATAGCCACCGGAACAGTTCCCACGAGCTAGCTTTCCATTTTGGGAAATCCGGCCTCCCTCCACCGTTTTCGCTGCCACCCACGGCCAAACTTCACTTCCAATAGCTTCATAATCATCCTTAGACCATTCTCTATCAATCCCAAGCCTTGGTTTGTCCCCGTTCAAAAGTGGGTATTTTACAACCCACGGCCTCAGTGAATTTTCACTGTTACGTTACTTTTTCTCCGCCGTTTGCAACGCCGCAAGCTTTCTAAAAATATCGTATAGCGCTGTAAGTATTTTCCAAACCCTACTTTCAGATTTAAATATATTTTGCTCATTCAATAATTATTTATCTGTTGGTTGGCTGATTCCGGACTGAGTCCGAGGAGTTCGGGGGTCAGATGGATGGAGGACGGAGTTGCTTGTTTTATTGATTTATGTTGGTTGGTTATTTTTGTGCATTGATATAGCATTTACATGGTGCATGCACGTGTGTTTCTATTTAATTAAGAAAGGCCTGTTTATTGGCGTAAGTGGACTTACGGGTGCGTGTGTATCATGACCCCAAGCCGGGATGGGGTATTATCTCGGTGGAGCTCCTCTGGTCACTCGGGAGCGGAATAAACTGAGTGAAGTCCCCTGAGTTGTCGCTGGGCGATGACGGGAGCAGGACTAGGGGATGCTTGGCTACGAACGTGCCGGGTGCGGAACCAGGCATCGCTCTACGCACCGACTCCGTGGCCCTTCGCTGGCGAGGGCTAGAGGATGCTTGGCTACGAACGCGCGGGGCGCGGAACTGGGCATCGCTCGTTAGGTGTCACATGCGTGGTCGTAACCTGCGGTGTGGCACTGGAGCCAGGGTGTGCGGATGACTCCTAGGGGAGGTCATGGTGCATACAGATTAATTGGATAATGGTTTGAGATGGATATGGGCAAAATGTGACTTTTGGCGTGATATTTGGAAAGGTTTGTTTTTGGGCCAAATGGTTTATTTTGGCGTGTGTGGAAAAATGTGTTTTTATGGGTCTTGTGCATGGGCATCACTTCATGCATATTGCTTGAGTTCTATATGTTTTTATCTGGTGGTGTTTGGATTTTACTTACCTGCGGCACCATTTTTGGTTCCGTAGATTTTGGTGCAGGATTCGAGGAGGAGGAGGAGGCTAAGCCCGAGGATGCGGCTCCGCCGGAGTTTTGAGTCGAAGTCATGTTTTATAGTTTGGTTTAAAACTATATTTGTATCTTGTAATATTTTAGTTATGTATGTTTTAAACCGCTTGTTTTATATTAAGAAAAATTCTGGTACTTAGTTATATGACTTTCGTTATCCGCTGCGTGTTTCTTCGTGCACATTGTTGCTTTTGCACACACTTGGCACTCGTCGATAGGGTGGTGACCCGGGTTATCATCATCCGGACGTCTCGATTTCTCCGTGTCCGTGCGTGGGGATTTAGGGGCGTCACAGATTTCCTGCTAACTGCGTCTACCACTACATTGGCCTTACCAAGGTGGTAGTTAATCGTATAATCATCATCCTTAATTAATTCTATCCATTTCCGTTGCCACATATTTAATTCATTTTTAGTAAATAAATACTCAAACTGTTATGATTGGTGTAAATTTCGCACTTCTTGCCATATAAATCGTGCCTCCAAATTTTTAATGTAAATACTACAGTAGGTAGCTCCAAGTCATGAGTAGGATAATTTAGTTCACAGCCCTTCAAGTAGAGGGAAGCATATGCAATAATTCTTCCTTGTTGCATTGATAAGTGTGATTTTTATTAGATTTGTATTACTCTTTTATTTATGAAAAGTGTCAATTTTCCTTTAATTTTATTGATTTTATTTTATTTCTATATATATTTTTCTTTATTTTCTTGGATTTGAAGGAATGAGAATATTCAATGCAAAATGAGAGCATTTTGGTATAAAAGAAGAGATTACGAATCCAGACCGACGAGAGGCAACGAGATTTGAAGAGAGCTAAGGAGATTTGGGCAAGGAACCTTGTCCTGTGGGCAGCAAAGAGATTTGTCTTGCCCAAAACAGAGTAGTTTTACCTCTTGGCAGGCAAGGAAACCCTTGGGCGACTAGACGTGGCGATAAGAGTTAGGTGATGAGTGAGATTTTTTACCTCCTAGGCGAGAAATGACAAGGCTCCAGGCAGTTAGATTGGGTGATTAGCTTGGACGACGAAGGTTGACCCTAAATGACCAATTTAAGCGACCAACTTGAATGATATTGTGGGCAACAACTAGCAAAGGCAAATAGCTTTACCGCTCAATAGGTTGGCGAGAGGTCATTCTGGTCGTGAGTGTGTCATCCCGGTTAGGAACCTTACATCTTGGCCATTGGGCCAGGAGACCAGTTATATTCAGTGAACATGGCATCTACACAGTGGGACCCTGCCGAGCTCTGCAATTCAAGTAGCATATCACTGAATCTTTTATTTTAGATAATCTTGTTATTTTTGAGATATTTTTCTCTTTTGGTAATATTTATCTTTAGAAATTATCTTTTAGCTCTTTAGGTTAGATTGTAGCTGTAAGTCTCTGATTTTAGGTTACATCACGCAAACCTAAAACACTTTTAAATTTTAAATTTTTAGCTTTTTTCATCAAATCCATTACCCAATCATTATCCAAACAAAAAACTCTATACAAATTTTTCAAACTTACAATGAAACACAAAAAATAATATAACTTTTTCAAATTTCAAAAAAAAGAAAATTATGTTAAAAAAGTATATTCACTTTATAATATTTTTATTGAATTTTTTCTTTCTCATTCTCAGAAACCCATTAAAACATCTAAACTTAAAATATTTCACTATTATTAACAATTATCACAATTTCTCACCTCATCTTATTATCCAAACATGCCTCAAAACTATTAAAACATGGATAGGCAGTCATCCAACGGTAAAGTGTCTTTAAAAAGAAATTTTGTGTTCCTCCATTGTCATTGCTCCGTCTTCGAAGCTCCAACCATTCTTTCTCACCATATGTATGACATTACCTGGCCAATATTTGTGATTGTGGATTACCCAAGCGATCATTTCAAAGTAATATTAATTAGCATTTATAGATTATGTTTAACTTTTGGTTTCTTGTATTCTAGCTGTTGGAATTTGCTATGGAAATATAGAAAGTGGCTCCATGGGCCTATCTCCACAAATTTTCATATCCTTTCTTCTGTTCATAAATTCATGAATTCACTTTCATTTTTTTGCATCATGTTTATTATCTTATATTTGATTGCACGTTTTTTTAGTAATTTCTTTCTATTGTTTGAGTTTATTTTCCTTATCGTATAAGTCAATCCCTGTGAATTCGACCCTGTTAGGTACTACAATAACTGTATACTTGTAGGTAAAACTGCTCTAAATTTTTGGTTAACTAGTTGATCGAGTCAAAATTTGGGTGCAAAAAGCTTTTGAAGCCATTGCCGGGGATTGCAATGTGTGATAAGATTTTTTTTTTTAAGAAAAGAAAAAAAAAATTAATAGGAATCTTTTGCCAACTTTTTCTTATTTTTATAGGTACGATTTTTATTATTTTGTTGAGAAAGAGATCGAGTAGCGTTGCTTTATTCTTAACATTTGGTAATCTCGTTCCATTTTTTTTTTATTTTTTTATTTTCCTTGTTATTTTGCATTTAGTTTTTAGAATAGAAGACTTTAGGTGGTGCATGCATTAATTAATTTTGAAACTTGTCCATATCTTTTAGTCTTTTTTAATGTACTTGAGCCTGTATGGTGAATGATCTCGTGGCAATGTGATCAAACTGGTAGATTGAGGAAAGAGAAAATTGATTTTAAAAAAAGTTGGTTGATAGGTTATCTGTTTATTCAAAAAATTCTCAATCTAATACCATGACTGATAATCATAGTGTTCATGATTAACTCGAGAATGAGGAGGCACAAAATAATCCACCAATGAGAACTTTGCGTGAGTATTTCCAGCCAAGAAGGAAAAGTACTCTATCTTGCATGAATTTTTTTATGAATATGGGGAATTTTGATTTAAAACTGGGAGTAATTGAATTACTCTCCAAGTTTTATGGCTTAGATTCAGAAAGTCCTTATTTGCATTTGAAAAAATTTGAAGAGGTTTGCACATATTTACAAAACCAAACTATCAACGATGATGTTGTTAGATTAAAGTTGTTCCCATTCTTTTTGAAAGAAAAATACAAAAATTGGCTGAATTCCTTGAGACCAAGATCTATTGGCACATGGCAAGAAATATAAAGAGAATTTTTGAAAAAGTTTTTTCCTACTCACAGGAGCAACACTCTTCGCAGAAACATTATCAATTTTTCTCAAAAAGAAAATGAAATATTTTTTCATTGTTGGGAGCGTTTTAAAAGAATTATTGCTAACTTGCCAATATCATGGCTATGAGACTTGGCGTACTATTAGTTTTTTCTATGAAGGTTTAACATCTCAAATGTGCCAGTTTATAGATATGATGTGTAATGGTAAATTTTTAAACAAAGATTCTGATGATGCTTGGGATTATTTTGACCAATTGGCTAAAAATATTCAATCTTGGGACAACACAGATCGTTCTGATCGTTCAAATAAGTCCAAGCCTAATGCCATGTCTCAAGAGGGTATGTATGTCCTTAAAGAAAATGATGATGTGAATGCTAGGATAACAAGTTTGACAAAAAAAGTTGAGGTTATGGAACTTAAGAAGGTAAATTAGGCTAAAGCTATTGAAAAAGAAGAAAAGAATTGTGGCTTATGTGAGATTAGTGGACACCTAACTTAAAATTGTCCAACAATCTCCTATTTTAAAGAGGTATTGCATGAGCAAGAAAATGCCATGAATTCTTATAGAAAATCATTTTCTTCCCCTTATTCGGAAATACATAATCCTAGATGGAGAAATCACCCCAACTTTAGTTGGAGAAACGAGTTCAATTCAAATCAAAGTCCTCAAGGGCCTTCTTCTTCTACTTCTTATGTGCCTTTACATAAGAAAACCCTTGAGGAGACATTACAAACTTTTATGTAGGGGCAAGCTAATATTAACACTTAGACAATGTAAGCCATTAATAAGATGAGAAGTTCTATTAGTGACTTGACCTCCGCATTGCATGCTCAAGAAAATGGTAAGTTTCATGCTCTAACTCAGTTGAATCCCAATGGGAAATTTGAGGTAAGAAATGCAAATTTTTCTAATACAAAATTTGAATATGCCAAGTCCACCACCACTCTATGCAATGGAAAAACAATTGATAAAAGTTAGTGAAACCAATAATTCTTCAAATTTTAAGAGTGATGGTGAACTTGACAAGGTTGAGCTAGATATGCCTGTAAAAATCCCAATACCTGGCCTTTTTCCCCAAAGGTTGCAACATTCTCATAAATTGGTTTAAAATGCTGACATTCTTGAAATTTTCAAACAAGTGAAAATTAATATTCCTTTGTTGGATGCAATTAAACAGATTCTATCTTACTCTAAATTTTTAAAATATCTGTGTACAGTGAAGCGTACGATGAAAGTGCAAAAGAAGGCTTTCCTCATAGAACAGGTAAGCGCCATCCTTCAAAATAATTCTTCTCCAAAGTATAAAGATTTAAGTTGTCTAACAATTTCTTGTGTGATTGGAAATTTTAAAATTGATAAAACCTTACTTGACCTTAGTGCTAGTGTTAACCTCCTACCTTACTTGGTATATGAGTAATTGGGTCTTGGTGAACTTAAACCCATCAAGGTAACACTCCAACTTGTTGACCTTTCAATAAAATACCGAGAGGGATAGTTGAGAAAGTGTTAGTGCAAGTAGGCAAATTTTACTTCCCAGTGGATTTCATTGTTTTGGACACAGAACCTGTCTTTGATGTTTGTACTCAAATTTCTATAACTTTAGGTAGGCCATTCCTTGCAACCTCGAATGCTTTGATAAATTGTAGGAGTGGTGTGATGATAATTTCTTTTAGCAACATGACTTTGGAGTTGAATAGTTTCAATATTTGTAAACAACTTGGTGATGATGATGATGTGCATGAAGTGCATTTGATCCAAACTCTTGCTTAAAATAAATTTGATTTGTCAATTTTTTTCTGACCCTCTAGAGGCTTGGTTGGTTCATGGTGAAAATTTTAATGATGATTCTATACTTGTATCTATGAATTTTTTGTTAGAATCTACTTTTATAATAGATACTGATAAACGGAGGATACATTTTGAGGAATTGCTACCTCGTGATGTCGTGCCCCTGCCCTCGAGTGTGCAAACACCAAAACTCGATCTGAAACCTTTACTTACTAATCTCAAATATGCATTTTTAGGCCAAGCAAGGACATTACTAGTGGTTATCTCATCAAAATTGGATGAAATTCAGGAGAAAAAATTAATTGGCATTCTCATTGAATACAAAGAGGCAATAGGATGGACCATAGCTAATATTAAAGGTATTAGTCATTTGATTTGTACCCACATGATATATCTAGAGGACAATGCTAAGCCCCTCTAGAGAGATGCAACATAGATTGAACCCCAACATGAAAGAGGTTGTCAGAGCGGAGGTCTTAAAACTTCTAGATGTTGGGATCACTTACCCTATTTCTGACAGCAAATTGGTTAGTCTTATGTAGGTGGTACTTAAGAAATTTGGTGTGATTGTAGTTAAGAATGTCGATAATAAATTGATCCCAACTAGAGTTACTACTGGTTGGCGTATGTGCTTTGACTACAGAAAACTAAATCCTATCACTAGAAAGGATCATTTTCCTCTACCATTCATGGATCAAATCCTTAAACGAGAGCAGGCCATAAATTTTATTGCTTCCGAGATGGTTATTTTTGATATAACCAAATTGAGATTATTCCTGAGGATCAAGAAAAGACTACTTTTACATGTCCATTTCGTACTTTTGCATATCGAAGGATGCCATTTGGACTTTGTAATGCTCCTGCTACATTTCAAAGATGTATGATAACCATATTCAGTGACATGGTAGAGTGTTTTATTGAAATATTCATGGAGGACTTTTCTATTTTTGGTGATTCATTTAATGAATGTTTGACTCATTTGGAAAAAGTGCTGATTAGATGCAAAGAAAAGAATTTGATTTTAAATTGGGAAAAGTGTCATTTTATGGTCACTCAAGGGATTGTCCTTGGCCATATTGTCTCTTCCCAAGGTATTAAAGTTGACAGTGCCAAGATTGAATTAATCCTAATTTGCTTGTCCCAAAGAACATCAGGGATATAAGATCTTTTCTAGGTCATGCAGGTTTTTACAGGAGGTTCATTAAAGATTTCAGTACAATTTCTAGACCTTTGTGTAATTTATTGTCAAAGAAAAATTCTTTTGTGCTGACTGAAGATTGTGAGTTAGCTTTTACAAAACTAAAATGTATATTGATTTTAGCCCCAATTATGTAATCACTTGATTGAAATTTACCATTTGAAATTATGTGTGATGCTAGTGATTATGTTGTTGGAGCTGTGTTGGGCCAACATAAGGACAAAAAGTCTTGTGTTATTTATCATGCAAGTAGAACTTTAAATAGTGTTCAAATGAATTATTCAACAACCGGAAAAAATCTACTTGCAGTAATTTTTGCACTTGACAAATTTGGTTCTTATTTGACTGGGTCTTAAATTGTCATCTTTACTTATCATGGTGTTTTGAAATATCTTTTAGCTAAAAAAGATGCAAAGTCCAAGTTGCTTAGATAGATCATTTTGTTACAAGAATTTGATTTAATAATTAAAGATAAAAAATGAGTTGAGAATGTTGTTGCTGATTATTTGTTTAGACTTGTTCTTTTAGATTCCATGGATATAGTTTTTATTAGAGACACATTGCCAGATGAGCAACTTTTTAGTATATCTCAATTGCCTTGGTATGTTGACATTGCTAATTTTCTTGCTACAAGTGAAATTCCTCACATTTGGACTTAACAAGGCAAGAGGAAATTTTTGTAGAGTTAAATTTTTTTTTTTTTGGGATGATCCATATTTGTTTAAATATTGCCCAGATTAGATAATTAGGTGATGTGTTCTTGATAGTGAATTTCAAAGTGTGATGTCTTTTTGCCACTTTGAAGCATGTGGTGGCCATTTTTCTGACAAGAAAATAGCTTTTAAAATTTTGCAATGTGGTTTTTATTGGCCTACCATTTTGAAGGACACCCATGAATTTGGTAAAACTTGTGAGCGTTGTCAAAAATTGAAAGGAATTACCAGCCGAAATATGATGCCATTAAATTCAATTTTGGTTGTTAAAATATTTGATTGTTAGGGCATCGATTTCATGGGACCCTTTCCAATCTCTTTTGGTGATTTCTATATTTTGGTAGCTGTTAATTATGTATCTAAATGGATCGAGACCGTTCCATGTAAGAAAAATGATCACAAGATTGTGTTGAAATTTTTGAAAGAAAATATTTTATCAAGGTTTGGAACACCTCGATCTATTTTTAGTGATATGGGTAACACTCTTGCAATAAGCCTTTCGAGTCTTTAATATGAAAATATGGTATTACTCATAAGGTCGCTACCCCTTATTACCCACAAACAAGTGACCAAGTTGAGGTATCTACTCAAGAGATCAAAAAAATTTTAACAATTAACCTAAGTCGCAAGGATTGGTCATTACGACTAACCAATGCACTTTGGGCATATCGTATTGCCCTCAAAATCCTGATTGATCATTATGACTAACCAATGCATTTTCGGAAAGGCTTGTCAATAGCTCGTGGAAATGGAACAAAAGGCTTATTGGGCAATCAAGCAATTTAATTTTGATGTGGATAAAGGTTGTTCTCTTCGTAAGTTTCAGCTTAATGAGTTAGAGGAAATTAGAAATGAAGCTTATGAAAACTCTCGTGTTTGCAAGGGAAGAATGAAGATTCTTCATGATAAAAATATTTTTCGAAAGTCTTTTGAACCTTTCCAAAAAGTTTTGTTTTATAATTCAAGGTTCCATTTGTTTCTTGGCAAACTTCGATCCCGATGGATTGGTCTTTTTGTTGTAAAAACTGTTTATCTTCTTAAGGTCATTAAGATAGAAAACTCAGAGAATGGTAATGTTTTTAAAATAAATAGACAAAGGTTGAAACCATTTTTGGGTGATTTTACTCTAGAGGTTGAGTCCACTACTCTGGACGATCCGGACGATCCTGCCTATCAGAATTAATTTCTGAGTTCTCATTGTATATACTGTATTTGTTTGTTTTGTTTTTCTTTCATTTGCTTTTTGTGTCTTTTAACTTTGATAAAAATCTACTCCTTGTGTGCACTCGAGTATCTCAGGTGACTCATTTCCTCTTTGTTTAATCATTTTTGTTTCACTATGTGTTCTGTAGTGTTTATTTTGCTTTAATTCATCCCTGTATAACATACGTCATCGAATATTCATTTGCTAAATATTGAGGACAATGTCACATGTAGTTGGTGGCAGCGTTTTCTTATTGAAAATGTGTTAGTTTAAAAAAAAAAAAAGAGAAAAGAAAAACAAACCAAAAAATAAAATAAAATTGTGATGTGCATTGAAACACAAATGATTATAACACACTTCTTCTAGCATTTTTGTGAAATTTGAACATCTTGGTAGAGTAATTAAGCGGAATTATTTTGTGAAAATTTATTTTCAACACTAAGCATAGAGTATGACTTATGATGCATCATATTTCGTTGATGTGTGACTTGAAACACTAAGATGCGATATTTATTGAGATGATAATTAGTATGATTTATATAGAAAGAAAGGTAAATTTTGAAAGAACATTTTGCATATGTTTACACTTGTAGTGTTCTTCATTAATAAAACAGAGGAAGTAAACTACAGGATTCCGATCCTTATATGAAAAAAAAAACAAAACAAAGACGAGATAATAATACAAAAGAAAAAAGAAAAAAGAAAAAGAAGATGAAAGCGTGTTAGCTTTCTTGAATAAAGGGTTAGAAACAGTTACCCAAAACTTTGGGAGTTAAGTGTTCAACCTTTAAACAGAGTTGGGGTGAAAACTGCTAGTCTATTGGGTTTTGAGGTAGATAGAATCAAGAATGATTAATTTTAAGGTTGGAAAATCCTATAATAAATCATGGTTATTTATGAGGAACAAACAACGATTTAGCCCAACACACATCCGAGTTCTAAAGGTTCGGTTTGGCACTTCAAACTTTTCATCTCAATTTCAAAATTCTAATCTCATCATTACAACTTTTTCAAATCTCCATATAAAATATAATAAACAATTCAACCTTTTCTTAATTTTTTTAAATCTCAAAACAATAATAGTATTAAAATATAATATTTTAATATTTAATCTTAAAACTCAAAATTCTCATCTTACTACCAAGCTGAACGCTACATTTGCTCCAATTCTATGTGAATAATTGTTGAGACTATCCTAATGGATACAACTCCTAGTATTGAGTAGTCACGAATCGACTCTTATGAGAATTCAGAATTATATTTGATTATTTTTGTTTGAATTTCAAACTTTATGCAATATTCATCTTAATTAATTTTTATTATTTTGCTCAAGGATTGGCAAAATGCTAGTTGGGGGGTGTGATTGAACTAAAATATTGCAGACTTCATATATTTAGAACCAATATATTTTAACTATTTCTTGACATTATTATTAGTTTTAATTAGAAAAATAGTTAATAGGCATAAATCTGTGTTATGATATAAATTGATTAATAGCATAGTTTATGCTTTATTTTGTAAGTTGTGATTTAATTAAACAATATTTCCTCTCATGCATAACATATTTTTGATATTCTACTCTTTCATTTTATTTATTTTTAATTTCTATTTCTTTTTCAAATTTTGAAAGTTAACCGTCCAAATAAATGGTGCACAGCAATTCCTTCCAACTCCTCTAAAAAAAGGTGCTACGCAGCAAGCTACATGGAACGTGGGCAGCTTCATTTCTCGTTAGAGGGACCTATGGACTTGAAGATGCAGCTGGTAACATTGGGAGGCACTTGACCTATGGACCGAAGGACCCAGCTAGAAAGAGAAATGAGGACATACTCAGGACGTTGCAGTGACTTACCGAAAGGAGAAGGCATAGGCTGGCATGAAGGAAAAGAGAAAAAAAAAAAAAAAAAGACATTGAGCTTTTCACAGAAAGGGACACGAGGATAGACTGGGGACTGCATCGGAAGAAAGGGTGGATGGACTGGCACAAAGAAAGAGAGGAAAACAGAGCTGGGCGTGAAACCAGGGGAGCTGTTTTTTTCTCTTCATGAAAAGTGGAGCTGTTTGACGTAGGACTTGTGGGGGTTGAAGAGAGGCTTTAGCTGAGGGAAAAGCAAAGTACTCTCATACTGGGTAGACGGATATGTGAAAGAGGAGAGGTGGGAGTTTTATTTTTTTTGGGTAGAGACTTTTGGGTGGTAGACGAACGAAAGCACGAAGACTCTGCAGTAAAACGAGTGGTTGAGAGAGGGAACTTGAGAGAGAGAAACGTAGAAGACATGAAGGGAGGTCTAGAGTTTTGAAAGGCTGGGGTTGGAACGTTGCATTATTTTTCTGGGTGAAAACAGAGAGAGACGACAGGCTTGGTTCATTTGGACTTGAACTAAAAGCAAGGGGAGTTTTTTGTTTCGGTGGTGTTTTTATTTATTTATTTTTTATTTACGTTGGTGGTATGTAGACAGAATAGACGAAAAAGGAGCGAGGGGAATTTTTTGGGGGTTTGAGCAGGAGAGCTGAAACGAGAAAAACAAAACGAGAAGCTGGACTTAGGCTGGCTTCCGAGGCAAACATATTTAAACCAAAAAAAAAAAAAAAAAAGAAACGAGAGAGAAAGAGGGAGGAGCAGTTTTTCAGTGAGAGAAAGAGAGGCTCTATTTTTTTGAGAGAAATGGAGGTAGCTTCTTTTATTTGGGTTTCAACGCAAGGAGCGAGAAAGAGATCACTACAGCTGGAAAGTGGTTCACCGGGAGACGCTTTCTTCCTTGTTGGGACGGAAACGAATGCAGGGGAGTTTTTACTTTCTTTTCGTGGACTTCAACTGAACGAAAGGGAGGGAAAGGCTGGTTTTTCCTGGACAGTAGAAGTTACACGCAGAAGGGAGGGCTTCCGTTTGAAGCTTGGAACGCAGTAGTGAGAGAAAGAGAGGCGAGGTTTTTTTTGGCTGTATTTTTTCTTCACTTATGTTCTATACACTTCGTTGTTTTTTAGTGTTTGATTGGTGTGTTTTATTTTAGTTCTCTGATGAAGAATATTTTTTTGATTTCCATAGCTCTCGTGTTGAATATGATTGACTAAATTTTCATACTAAAGTTATAGGTGAAGTCTAATGATTTAAATATTATTTTTTGATCAACATTAGAATTTGTATTCTAAGTTTGATCGACTGAATGATTTTATTATTTAGATATTTTGATACTTATCTATATATTTATCTTGATTTATTGTGATTTTCGAGTATAATGAATACTTGAAAAAAGTCTCCGTGATATTCAAATGAGTTTGTGAATATTTTAACCATCAATCGTTCATATTTAATCATTAGTAACTATTTTTCTTGTCTTTAAATGCTAAATCTTCTAATTAAATGGAATCATTATTCTAGTTTAATTGAAATAAATCGATCAGAAACAATATTCTCAATTATTGGACCGATCCTTGAAACCTTAGTCGTTTTTCACTTCAATTTATTTTATCATTTTTGTTTTATTATGTTACTTCAAAAATCTTCATTTCAGTAATTTTATCTTATATTTTATTGCATGTTTCTTTTAGTAATTTCTTTTCATTGTTTGAGTTTATTTTTCTTTTCATATAAGTCAATCTCTATGGATTCGAACTTGTTAGTTACTACAATATCTGTATACTTGCAGGTAAAATTGCTTTAAATTTTTAGTTCACTAATTGAGTCAAAATTTAGACGCAAGAAGTTTTTAAGCAAAAGTATTTTTCAATTCCTTGTATTAAATAGGGCCATATTCAATTCCTTATTTGTTTGGATCAAAGGCAAACTCACCATATAAGGGTGCAGAACTCACATATTATTGCAAGCAAAGCTGCTATAGGTACTCAGGGTTGGGGACCTGTAGGGGAATCGGCCAACAGCGGATATATTAAAATAAAAAAACAAAACAAAATTAGATGAAAACTCAGCCAAATCCGCACCCAAGAAGAAAAACATCTAGCGTCTCTTAAGAAACCCAGCCGAAGAAAATTTTTGTCTCAGAGAGAGTGCCGTTGCTAATAAATCCCAGACGCTTATAAATTTGTCGTAGTATTCATCTGCAATGTCTAACTAAAAAGCTAACAAAAAGTGAAGCATTATTGTAGTAGTACTTGATTATAGCAAACACAGCAAAAGAACTCGTAAAGAAAATAAATGCAATTACTTTTTTATTTTTGTAATCAGAATAATTTCCAAAGAGAACATTAGTAGGGTTGGTGGCTGAATTATTATAGAGGATGACAAAACAAAGTTGCAGGCGATAGTGGGATTGAATTGTTATTGTTTTTTTTATTGTATATTACAAGAGTATGTGCCAGTTCGTAACAATGTAGAACGCAGACAAAGTTGAGAAGTAAGCCATTTTATTAGACTCTACTCTAGGTGGGGGAAGCCTCAAAACCTTAGATCTCTAATCATCCAGGTGGGAGAAGACGAAGGGAGGAAGAGGCATGGCTTGGTCGGACGAATGCGAAGACGAAGATAAATCTGATAAGATGAGAAGACGAAGATGAGAAGTAGAACCATTACTTGTTCTCTTCTCCGTGCTGGTCTGTGGGAAGCAGATTCACCCTAGCCGAACGATGTGGGTAGACGAATGGAAGGGAAAATTGCTATGTTTGTGGGTAGACGAAGGGAAGGGATGGAGAAAGCAAAGACCCAGTCGTTTGGTGTATTTAAAACACACTGTTTCATTTGCATACGTAGAGGGATGGGTACGCGGTGGTTTCCGCTGCCATGTACAAGTAGAGTTTTTCTATTGCAAGTATTGTTAAAATCTAGTAATGGATTTGTAAGATGAATCTTAGGCTAAGCGAAGGGAATTTGGAAATTGCGTAGGCTCAATCGTGTATGGAGTTTTGGAATCCCTCAAAGTATTCCTTTATCAATATACTTGTGGCTCTTTGAAGCCTTCATCAAACACCTTCCTTGTCTCTCATTTTAATTCCTATAGCTTCCATTCATAATTCCACTGAATCCTTATTACACCATATCACTCATTGGAGAAAGAGAGATGTAGAGATGGGCAGTGGTCCGTTGGCAATGGGTTGTGGGCAACGACGACGGTTACGGTCTAGTTGTAGGCAATTCGGGAAGGAAAATGAGAAGGGAGATGGGAAGAGAGAGCAGCAAAAAAGAGGGAGAGCAGGCTATTGGGATTCAAGGAAAAATTATTTAAACTAACGTGGCATTATGCCAATGCCATATCAGTGCGTTGAAATTTTTTTGTGAGATTTCTTTATATCTTAATAGCTTTCTTTTTGGTCAAATACTCCTTGTGTTCATGACTTCATGTGGCCCGTTTAGGATTTGGGCATTATGCAATTGTCTTTTAAAACATAAAGCTATAAATTGGTTTCAAATTGGTCTTTTTCTAGTTTACGTCGAAATTAACTAAAAATAATATTAAAATTGATCTTAAAAATAAATAAATAAGGCCACATATGGTGGCCAGTTGGGCCACTCTGTAGGGGCCGAAACTCGGCCTTGACGAATGGCTAGATCTAGGCAGACCACCAACGGGATTTGGCCACACTATGGCAGTTTTTTTTCTAATACAATATTATAATCTTTTTAGATTTTTAAATATAAAAGATTATTTTTTGATAGTTTTTGAATAATATTTTATGTCCTTGTGAAAAATTAGTATCAATTATTCTTAGTGGATGTTATTAGACCTGCGATAAAAAATATAATTTATAATTTTAAGATTTATAATTTAGGTAATAAGTTTTATTATTAATTTTTTTACTATTTAGTCATATATATTCAAAGCATTTTTAAACATGTCATATTTATTTAAAAATAAATTTAAAAAGTACTTTCTGATGTAAAAATTACGATTATTTAAGTTTTTAAAGATTATGGACATATTCTTAAAAATTTAAAAATTACATAAATATTTTCGTTTATTAATAATCTTTTTAAAATTCGAATTATGTTTTGCATTATTCAAAAAAGCAAACGTAATTTTTAACTCATTAAAAATTAAAAATACTTTTATATGTAATACTCAAAGTCTCAAACAACATCGCCCATGATAACATTGCCCAAGAAATCTATGAATCTCACGGAAGCTCCTCATGTAGTCACCGTAGACCTGGATGGGTGTTCTCCCTCTGAGAACAGGAAGTGAATCACAAACGAAGCTTATGTACTCAGTATTCCTCCTCCCTGATCTGTCTGTATACACTAGTTCTGGGTTCTTGCTTATTTCTTCCAGCACCCATGGAGGTATATCAGGAATGCTGCAATATTATAATTAATTAAATTGGTTAATTATCAGGGGCTAAAAATATTTATTACTCCATCTCAGAAGAGGAATGAGACATACACAACTTTAATATATATATATATATATTAAATCTCATCCTTGTAGAACAATTAAGCAGAAAAAATTATATATGAACTGCGAATTAATTAATATACCTGCAAGAGTCTCCAACATTTCCTCCACGCTGATGAAAAGACATGACAACTTGGAGCTTCAAGCTATGCTTAATGCTTTTGAACCATTTGCACAAGTTCAGCATAGCCTTCCCAGTTGTACCTACGTGGTCCATCTTTCTCCACCAACCCCCATCATGCATCCACCATAACTCCTTGATCCACTCCCGCACTCTTCAACGCCATCAAGCTCGCATTCATTGCTCGCGGCTTGTTCAAGTTCCCTCCGTGCGTTATTGTGCCAATTGGCAGCATCACAGCACAGGAACTCTTGAATCGTTTCCATCCTGATTATGCCCACCTGCAGAGAGTGCAGAAGGTTTTCTCGCTTTTCATGATCATGATCATTTCCCCACTACCCTTCGGCGCCATTCAAGGTCGTCTTCTCGCGCGAGAGCTGCGCTTCTAATTTCATCGAGCTCTTGATCACCCGGATGCGATACAACGGCTTAGTTTGCGCAAAGCAAATTGTGCCCGTGAATTGAACATGATCGGGAGTTTTCAGGCTCTTGGTATCATTGAGATTGATAAATGAAGTTGAGGAAGGTAGTGTTAAAGTCATTTTTTTTCTTTCGAACGTGGTGTTTTTAAGAAGAAAAAAAACAGAGAGAGAGAGATTTGGGAATGAATGAAGGAGGCTGTGGTGTATATTTATAAAAGAGAACCTGAGGTCCTGAACCTCGATCGAGTGCTTGTAGTCTTTGAAAGAGACAACGTTGGCGGGCTCTTGTTTTAGAAAGGAAAAAGTGCTCAAAAATCAAAGCAATATATATCTCTCTATTAAAAGTGCTTGTCTAACGGTTACTTAACAGTAATTCTTGTTTTCTTGTTTTTCCGTCTATTTTTACTGTTTTATTTAACGTTGTGTAAATTGATGGGATGTATGTCAGCTCTTCTTCTTAATTTCTTTCACCTTTACATCTTCTATTCTGCATATTCTCATTCGTTTAACTCTCCAAAACCAAACTCCTTTCCTTATGTGTGTTCGTCTTCTCTCTTCTTTCAGTCTTTGAATCTTTCTCTTCGTCCCGAAAATGAAATCCAAGAGGAAAAATGAAGAAGACTCGTGCTCGATTTTTTTCCTTTCTTATATGCCCTCCAGTGTGCGTTTCTTCTCTTTCTTTCCATCCTCGGTAGCTTCACCAGCAATGGCTTGGGATCTTAGATCTTCAATCAAGGCATTCAAATCAGAGTAAGAGGATCCTCCTCCTTCAACAGAGTTCTTTGCCATCTTCATAAGCTCCCGAATAAAGGCCATTGCCTCGGGTAGCCAGCTTCGTCGCGTCACTTTCCCCACAGTGCCTCTATTTTTCCTGAGGTAAGGCTCTGCCGCACGCCTTTTCTTCTTTTTTGTAGGGCAGCCGCACCAGCCTCTAAATCTAGAATTTGTTTCTTGTTTGCTTAAGCCTTCAGCCTTTAATTTTTGGAATGCTTGTTTTATTGGCTTTAATTACAAGGATGTCCTTTTACATTTAATCACAACTATTTGTTTTCTGCAGCGATGGTTTTTTTTTTTTTTTTTTTTTTAATGTCATTGAAGCTGGTTTGTGGTAGATGATCCAAGATTTGATTTTTATTTATTTTTTTCATTTTAAGGATCCGATTTCTTTGTTTGTGAAAAAAAAATATATGGGTTTCTTTTTGGTTTGTATGTTGTGATAAATGGGTTTCTTTTATTTTACTTCAGGTTCATATCTCTCACTTTCTATGGTTTTTTTGGGTTAGATGCAAGCATTACAAAAGCAGATGCAAGATTCGAGCTCCCTAGTGTAAAGGGATGTTAGGTTTGTTAAGTAAGTTTTAATCAAGCAATGTAGTTTTCTGTTTCAAGCTAGTTTTGATCTTAGTTTGAGGATTGTAGCTTTGTTTTTTTTTTTTTTTTCATCTTGTGGTAGACGATCCAAGATATGATTTTTATTTTTTATTTTCCTTTAAAGGATCTGATTTCTTTGTTTTTGAAAAAAGAAGTATGGGTTTCTTTTTTATTTCTCGGCTTTGTTTCGTTCATAGCCTAAGAAAGCATTATTTTTGGGGGTCGAGGTTTCTTTGCTGCTGCGTCGACTATCTCGTCATTTTTACAGAGAGAAGCTTCTGATGCACTGATATAAAAGGAGAGAAACTACATTGTTCAAGAGAGGCGGTGCTTTAGGGACTTTTCATCTTCCGGTGCTTTGTTTGTTTTCCTTTTGTTTTCCCTTTGTTTTCCCTTTGTAATTGAAGGAAGACAAGGATAGAGATGGAGTGGCCCGCTTGTGTGGACGAATACGAGTAGCTTGTGATCCGGATGAACACTCCCAGGTCAGTTCCTTTTCCTTCTATGAATTCCCAGTCTCTGGGTCTGGATTTTGACCTCTTGTTCCCTCACGGAGACATACGTCGTCACACACACACTACAGTGGGTACCTTTTCTATTTGGGTTTCTGGTTTTGACATTTAAAAAATTGGTTTAATTGTGCCTGATTTTGTGTTTTTCTTCTCAGTTTGGCATTGATATTGAGATTTCCTAAGAGAAGTTCTTTCGTTTGCTGCATATATTTCCTTCAGGCTATAGACTCCTGAGCTTGCTTTTGATTTGGTTTGAATTATTTTTTACCGTTTCAAGGTGAATGTCGTAGGAATTCGGATGAGTTTATATGTAATTTTTATTTGTGAAATTTATACCTTCGAAAACGTGGTACTCAATTTGAACTTCGGACTCTCTGGTTTCCCATATAGAAAACCCTTTCTTAAGAAACATGCCCGAGATTCGGTTTTCTCCTTAATTAATTTATCTGAATAGAATTCCTTAGTATTCCATCAGTTTAACGCATTTTTAAGACCCGTGTTTATCTGCAGTTCCAAACTTTTGGAAAACAAAAAAGTTTGCCTCTGTCTTGACCTTTCCACCATTGCGCAGGGTCGTGATCGACAATGCCGTCTACCCAACTGCGAGTTGGTCACGGTGAGCCTTCCACTAAATCCTCAAAAATCATCTTCAATGGTGTCCTTGCCAACTTTCTGGCACGCTTTTGCGTCTTTTTATTTTTTTCGAGTTAAAAACATGTTCATGCTACTTCCACAAGTTTCTGACACATGGATTAATGACGTTTTTTTCATCTTTGGTCGCAATTTTCCATGTGACTGATCAAGATGGAAACAAACTGATGGACGAGAGCGTTATTAGCTTATTATTATCTCACAATAAAAATCCTATCCTAACCCCGTGTGATTCGCACATACAAGGGACACATGAACAACTGGAACTTTGTCGGGTTATCAGGGTGGAGGAATGGCGGGTTACTCGGTTGCGGATCGGAGAACAACCAGCTTTTTGTGTACGATTTGAGGTGGGGTGAGCCTATATGGGTGCATGGGTTTGAGCCAGTGAGTAGAGCCCGGCGCGAGGATGAGTTCGTTAGTAGCGTACGTTGGAGGCAAGTTGCGGACGAAAACTGTGCACTTGTGGCAGGGGATCAGATGGAGTTTTGCAGGTTTTTGTGGGCAAAAGGAAGCCAGATTTAAGCTTGTCGACCCATAAATGATATGCATTCATATATCTTTATTAGCAGCACAAAGAGAGAGAAAAGAAAAAGAAAGACAGAAGCCATGCACTTTGCCTAGCTGTTATTGATCATTTCTTTTTTTTCTAATCAGCTGTTATCTGATCATGATCTGCTAACAAAACTGCAAAACCTGCATGGTGCATTTTCTTGAAACCCAATGTTTTATATTTTAGGGGAGATTTGGTGAGTTTCATTTGTTTTGACTCTTTCATTTTCCCAAGGCAATCTTCACATTTATTGGTTGTACTACATATGGCCTGCATGTAATTAAGCTGATCGTTTTTTTTTTCCTGGGCAACCTGCTGTAAGCTAATTGAATGCCTTGTTTGTATTTTGTTTTGCTACTTGAGATAAATGTTCATCGATCCAATGTACTTTTATACTTGGGACAACATGAAGAAAACAGTCTTTTTGCTTCATATATATCAACATGCAGGCACAAATTGTTGGCACGCCCTTTTGCACGATATTGAAAAAGAGTATCAGTCTCTCTCTTGGAGATACTGAACAACGGAAATACACTCAAATAACTATTGGAGATCATATTGTCAAAGATTTTTAATTAATTCAACCATTGAAATATTTGTTCTCAGCTAGGGATCATTCTATCTTTGTGGAATTTAAACCAGTACATTTTTGTGCACATGTAGGATTTGAAGAAAAAGAACTAGGATAAAAGATCAAATATCATATCGTCATCATGATTAGTAGTATGGATAGATAGATCATCATGATCTTTCTTCCTTTGAAAAAAATCTGTTTATAAGCTTATTTAGATCAGGACGAAAGATCAATCATATGCAATGCGAATAGATGGTCTTTCTTAAGTGCAATGCAGATAGATGGTCTTTTTTCCTTCGAGAAATTATGAGCTTATTTACCGACAAATCAAACTGGCCGGCCGGCCTGCTACAGTACTTGTGTTTTGAATTAATTATATTTCTAATGATGTGATCCCGTGGTACGTAGAAGTGTGCTGCTTATAGGTACGTAGCAAGCATAACTTCTTCTCTTCTGTGTTTTTTTCCCCCTCATAAAGAATATTCATATTTTTCAAATTTTTATAAAATGGCCCAACGAATCAAGAAGAAAGTAGTAGAAGGCCGGGTCGGTTCTGACCACTAATTTATATCTCATTAAAGTGAATATTTAATTAGACTACAATAAATTTGAGTAATTTTCAAGTCTTAGAACTTTTTTTTATTGGACCTTCTGTTTAGGATTTCAAAACTTGTATCTTTTCCTTCCCTTGACCTCTGCAAATGCTACGGATTTTTTTGTTTTGTTTTTTACATGGAAAAATCTAATTACAAGCACAAGTATGTACTAATATGTACATTAATTTAATGTGATTGGTCAAAAAGTAAATTTTATTGAAAATAGTATTAATTTAAATTTTAAATATAAAGGAATCAGTATTGGTATGCAGATTAATACGCGACTTTACTTATACATAACAAAACTCTTTTTGCAATCGGCTAGAAGACACAGGTTAGAGAAAAGATTAAAAAAAAAAAAAAACAGGTCAGAAAAAGAAGTCAAAAGAAAAAAAATAATTCGAATATAGTACTTGTAGATATGTATATATATAAATTGTAGATTTGATTTTAAACAAAAATATAATTTAACTATAGGCGTAAATTAATGACATCCGGCCAAAATATACATATTAAAAGATATTATAATTCACTAACTTATTATTACCTAAAAATATTTCCTAAAATTTACTTTTTCTTTGTATTTATTAATTTTTTTATAAACAATTATATTTTTTTATTAAAGATCTTATCTTATCCAATTAAACAAATGTGCTTTGCACGTAGTTTCGACCTAGTATATATATATAACAAAATGTAAACGTGAATAGCGAAAATACACTCGAAAAAGCGAGCTGACTAGATATATTCTGGAACACTTACGTGGCATTTTTTCATTGGCCGGTGTAAAATGAAGTGAAACACCCGACCGGCCTAGATGCTCTCTCCTAAGAATAACTATATATTTCATAACCTTTTTTTTTTTTTTTACTTTTATTATTGTTTTATTTTACGGAATATTAATTTTCAAACTAACACTCGACCCTCATGCCAGGACTTTGTAGTGAGGTGATGAAAGAACAAGCTCCCACGTGCGGTTTTGAAGTAAAGCTTGGAGCACAAGATGCATGGCTTATCTCCATTTTGGGTACTAGAGGGCTTCGGAGAAAGAGGAAGGTTCTTTAGGTATAAATGAGGTGGAGGAAGAGGTAGGAGCTGAGGTGGTGGAGAAAGAGAGCGATTCAGTTTGGGTTGAGGCCAGGAAACCATACCATCCGAATGTACAAGGGGTTGATGGATGTTGGATTTAGCATGAGTGACCATAGGATGTGTGATATGTGAAGGTGAGGAGGTGACTACTACCGAGGTAGGTGACGAAGTGTGTTAAAGAGGCAGGGGAGTTAGTTTCTAATGAAGAAGAAAGTGAAGCCCTAGATGAGACGGATGGGGAAAAGGGGCTAGGTTGTAAAGGACTGTGAGCTGGACTTTGATAGGATGGGCTATGTGGTGTAGAAGGGGAGATAGGTGAAGTGGGTGTATGTGAAGGGCAAGGTGAGGTTGGGCTGAGAGTAGGAACCGAAGGCCCATGAGAGGATGAAGGATGAGTGGATGGCGTGAGTGAAGTAGCGAACGGAAATGTATTTTCATTAAAGTTGACATCACGTGAAACATACATGCTGCCTGAGGGTGTATGCAGACAACGGTCTCTAGTTAGGCCAACACAAGGAACCAAAAACTCTTAAAAAAGAGTAGTCTAGTGCATAGCCCATTAAGACCTCATATGGAGAGTTTGTTTGGAAGATAAAGGTGGGCATTCGATTTATAAGAAATGTGGCCATTTGAAATGCCCCAGCCTAATATTTTTTACGCATAGAAGAATGACCTAAAAGAGATAGGCCTGTTTGACTATGTGTTGATGTTTAAGTTCTACATTCCCATGCTGTTGGTGAGAGTAGGGACACATGACACGATGAGAAATACCAATTTTCTGAAAAATAGTGTAGAGGAGGCAAAACTCACCACCCCAATCAGTTTGGATAGAAATAATTTTGGAGGAAAAGAAAGTATTAACATACTTGGAAAAAGCAAGAAATAAAGTGGAAACACTAGATTTTGATTGCATAGGAAACATCCAAATATACTTAAAAAAATAATCCACTATTGAAAAATAAAAGCGACAACCATTTGAAGAAAAAGTTGAAGCTGGACCCTATACATCAAGAAAAAGAAATTCAAAAGACTTGGATGGGCGGGTGGGAGAGAGAGGATGAGGCAGGGCATGCACATGCTAAGCAGGGAGGAAGACCATAGTTAGAGGTGGGAAGATGGAAGCGATTCAAAGTAAGTGTTGTGACCCAAGAGGAAGGTTGGCCAAGTCTTAAGTGCCATAAGTGAGAGGAAAATTTTGCGCTGATGAAGGCATATGGTGGAGAAGGAGATGAAGATACGGCAAAGGATGGAGGGAGAACATACAACCCATCTTCAACGGGGCCCTGAAGTAGCACTTCCCTAGAACGAGAATCCTTCACAACAAAATGATCAAAGTGAAATTCAAAAAACACGTTATTGTCATGGAAAACTTCTTAGCAGAGAGTAATTCCTAGAAATAGAAGGAACATGAAGAAGTTGAGTTAAGTGAAAGTTGCCAGATGAGGAGTTCAGTTGAGCAGAGAAGACATGTTGAATGGGCAGTGATGACCCATCTCCGATGTTGACCTAGTCAGAGCCTTGATAAGAAGTAGAGTCAAGGTTTAGATTGTTGTAATATGGAGTAAAATGATGCATAGTTGCCATATTGGGAAACCAACTAGACCTTGAAGACATAGACTGAGGCACACCAGTGAAGTGAGCAGCCAGATTAGTGGTGGTGAGGTGAGTGATTGAAGCGGTGATAACAATTGATGGCAATGTGTCTTGATTTTTTACAAACCTGACATGAGGGTCGAGTGTTAGTTTGATTAGGGAAGGAGTTTTAAAAGGAACTAGAGCCACAAGAGGGGTTGTCACCGTGACCAAACCCACGACCTCTACGACCACCACAAAAGTTGTTATGGCGACCTCGTCTAGGTGATGAAGGTGTTAGGTAGTTGTGTTATTGGCAGAGATAGAGGTACTCGAAAGAAAAGAGTTGGTTTGGTGAGAGTCTTGACTAGGGGTTCATTCGGTCAGGTCTGGTCGATCCCGAGGGGGTATTATGGACCGGACCAGACCTATTCGGTCAAGGGTTTTTCCACCTTGGACCGAACCGAAATGGATAACGATCGATTCGGTCCAGTCCGATCCCATTCGGGACGGGCCGGTCCGGTCCCATTCGGGGTGCCCGGTCCGGTCGATCTACCCTGGTCCGAACTGGGCCTTTGGCCCAATCCGTTTAGTTTTTTCGACCCACTAACCATTTTATCCAATTTTAAGTTCAAAAATACTAAAAATAAAAGATATTGAGGGAAAATAAAAATAATCAAGATTATCAATCTAATTATTTTAGTGCAGCACTCCAGAAAATATTAAATATTCCAATTATCAATAGTGTTACACTAAATCATGTTATGAATAACTGCAGAAAATAAAATGCCCGAAAGTTTTCCTGAAGGGAAAACACTAACATGGAATGTTAGTGCAGGCAGCAGCAGCTGCAGCACTGCAGAAGTCCCAAACTCGCAGTTTCTCTAATTCCATCTATTCCAAACAACTTAAACCAGATTATCCACCATTCATAGAATCATAGTAATTAAAAAAAAAATAGAAATAAAGAAATTAAAAACAATCCCTAATCAGTAAAATACCTAATAAGTAATAAGTAATAAGTTATAACTAATATAACTTATATCAAAGTTATCTTATGTTAAAAAGTCTGAATAGAAAAAGATAAAAAAAAAAAAAAAATACAAGTAACAATTACATAATAATACACAGCTGTCACTTTCTTAGGCTCTTACCCTCTCATATTTACTGATTTACATCAATACAAAACACAAATATATATATATATATATATATGAACACATCTAGATTAGCAACCATATGAAGTTCCTTCCCTACTACAGCCTACTGCTACAAAATAACAAAGCACATAATAAACCATAGCCACAAAGTTGCTACCTCCAGGCTTTCAGCATTGCTGCTACTTCCCTGCTACTGCCACAAAGCTGCTGCTACTTAGTTCTTGCTATTGATGCTCATGCACTGCAGTTTGCACATGCTACTTATAGTGAGAGTTTGAGCAATTATCTTATGAGTTATGACTCTATGAGCAACCAAAATATGTTACTGATTTTAGGACCCTTAAAAAAAGTAAAAACTAATTATAATAATCAGATATGAGACATATTATGTTAGCAAAAAGCATATATATTTACATGATGAGCTTTCAAGTTGCTTAAAAAATAGAGTTAAACTAATCATTTAGGTGTCCAATAGTACTAGACCCATGTGATTTCAACTTATAATGTTGTGTTCTTGGTTATTGTTTGGAGTTACTAAGGACTAAAGAAGGGCTGATCAGATTTAGCATGTAAATGTTTATATGGTATGCATGTATATATGTGGGTGTTGAAGGAGTAACGCGCTCCTAGTTCTAGGTTTGGACCAATCATGGGTTGTTCAAAGCTTGGTGAATTTTCATGACTAGAATTTAGTGTTGTTAAGAATTAAGATGAAAATGAAACTGATTGTTGTTAACACTTAAAAATGTGATTAAAATGTATGTTGATAATGTTAGGCTTAAAGATGATATATATTTTGGAGTTGAAATGCATCTTTTCTTTGGTGTTTTGAGTCCAAAACTTGAGTGATTATGAATTTAATGATTTAAAATATAAAAATGATCTAGGCATTATAAGCATGTAGACTGAAAGCTTTGAACTCGATTTAAGTAGTTTTGAGATAAACATGAAACATGCATGACTAATGTGACTAAATGGAGTAATGACACAAAAGTGACCAAATGAGTGCTTTATGTGTTGCAAACGATTAAGCTTGAGTAGTTGAGTTAGATTTTTGGTTAATTAGTCTTTAAAGTGTATTGAAGATGAAGGATGCAATGTAATTTCCAGAGTTCAACACAAAACATAAGCTGTTAAGAAGTTAAATTTCCAGCTACCACAAATAAATTGGGAGTCCTCTGATTTCATTACTGGAAGTCTGGAACATTGAAAAAAATACACACCATAAACCCAAAGTACCAAACAAACCTCAAATTAAATGTATAATAATCCAAGTATTAGCATGCATATATATATATTGCATTTGCAATGTCAAAAATACACAACAATATAATAAAGCATATAATTAATTTAATGATGCATTTGATACATGGCATATAAATGCAACATCAGCAACTTTATTGGAAAAACAATTAAAAACATAAGCAGTTTTAAAATTCAAACATTAAAAAATAAATCAATGGCAAATGGCCCACATGAACAATGCCTTTAAGAAAAACCATAACCAACAATCTTCTCACCTGTTTAGTCTTTAATTAGCATTGAAATTTGGGCCGGTAGGCATTGAATTTGATGCCTTCACAGAATTAGCAAACTCCCCTAAAAATTTAAAACAAAACAAGTTAAATAGCCTTACACAACATATATTATAAAATAAAATAAACAAAAAAATTAATGCATTACATACCCATATCCAACTGCTTCTCAAATTCCTCCACTTCATCCATTAAAGTCCTAAGACTTATTGGAGTAAAAGAAGAACGAAGCCAATTTTGTGCACATATGAAACCCTCAACACCCATTGGATTTAAACTACTTCTGAAAGGGTCAAGCACACGACCAACAGTGCTAAAAGTAGATTCAGAGGCCATAGTAGATACCGATATTGTAAATACATCGCGTGCAACCTTTGAAAGTACACAATATCTAACAGAATTCACCTTCCACCAATTTAGAATGTCAAAATTATCATCTTGATCCTCACATCTTTCAGCTAGATATCTATCAACATCTGACTTACTTTTCAAACTATCTTCTGACTGTAACTATTGCTTAAATTGTGCCATCAATTGTGCCTTTCTACTCTCATTCTTGTCAACTGAAGGACCTACATCTTCATGTGGGGAACTTGTGCGCTGATGAGAACTCCCTTCTTCATTTTCCATGTATGCCTTATAAATACGGATAAATGCATTTCTCACCCCCCAACTGAAATCAATTTTTTTTTTTGTAGGATCATGTGCATACATTTGTCCCAAACCAAAATTAAGATATCGTATCTTGAACCTAGGATCAAGAAGAACTCCAACATATAGCAACATATTCTGATTTTCCAAATTGTCTCAATACTTTTCAAACTTTTTCAACATATTTGTGGCCATTAATCCCACCACAGGGCTTCGTTCTTCACACTCCATGTTAATAGCATCTTTAATACCAACCAACTCCGGGAAAAAAATATTGCAAGTTACGTATTCAACCCCCAAGAAGTGTAACATTGCATTTTGAAATAATTGAAAAAACCTTACAAATAACTTTACCTTCTCCCAATCGGATGCATTGGGAGTCCTTAACTTCCTCGACTTTCTTCTATTCACCACATCTTCATCATCAACATCGTTGTCATCATCATTTTGAATACTACCAAGGAAACATGGATCTTCTTCCTTCAATCTCTCAAAAGCCTTTCTAAATTCTGAAGCCCTCTCCAACATAAGATAGGTGGAGTTCCACCTAGTTGGTACATCTAAGCAAACTTGACTTTTGGATTGAATATCTTTCAAACCCACACATTTCTTAAATATTGCCCACCTTTGAGGGGAGGATTTAACATATTTCATAACACTCCTCGCTTTCACAATAGTCTCATCATATTCTTTCAACCCTTCACGAATGATTAAATTCAAAATATGGGCACAACATCACACATGTAAGAATTCATGTTCCAAAATCGTGTCTCTCTTATACTTAGTTTTTTTTTTTTTTAACAAAGAAACAACCTCATTATTAGAACTTGAATTATCAAGAGTGATTGCAAGTATCTTTGGTTGCCTCCAATCATGCAAACACATCTCTATACCCTTACCAAGTGTATCACCCTTATGATTTTCAACCAAAGAAAAGGATAAAATCCTCTTGTGTAATTTCCAATCATCATCAATAAAGTGTGCTGTCAAACACATATAGTTTAGGTTTTGCAGGGATGTCCATGTATCTGTGGTCCAGGAAATTCGTTGCCCTTGAAGAGCATTTTTCAACTTTTATTTTTCCTTAAAAAACAAACTAAAGCAGTCCTTGGCAACTATCATACGGGATGGAATCCCTACCCACTTAGGGCAAACTACAAGTATAAACTTCCTGAAACCCTCCCCTTCAGCATGCTTAAAGGGCAACTTATCAAGAATAATCATCTCTGCTAAGGCTTGTCGACAAGCCTCAAAACTAAATGAAATGGGCACAAGTCCCCCACTACTACTTCCTCCCTCCACCTTCAAACCTAGAGTCGTCTGGGAATTATCCGTCTTCTTAAACGGACATTTTTTACATTGGTGCTCAATGTGATACTTCATAGATTTCGTACCGTTGGTCTTCGTATCACATGCATATGAAGCACCACAATAATTGCAAGTAGCCCTAGGTTTAGTGGGATCACCTTTTGGTATTTTTGTAAAGTGATCCCAAACCATTGACCTCACTCTACCACGTTGTGACCGACCAACCAAACTATTACTTACATTGGATGACTGTGGAGGTGGAGGTGGAAGTGGAGGAATGTCTTGTGTTGACTCTTACACATCATTTGTAGAAGACTCCATCTACAAAAATGAAGAGACTTAAATTAAATTCACAGGAAAAACAAGAAAAAATAGATTTGTTGTCTCATAATGATAATAGCCAATAGGTAGAAATTAAAAAAAGAAGAAGAAAAGAAACAAAAACAGAAACTGAAATAGAAACAGATTTGTACATCACAGATTCACAATATTGCTCAATTTCTTAGATCTTTTTGATGTATAAAAACAAACAGAACATATCATGTATAATATGTGAAGTTATGAATAACAAGACCCTTTAGAAAAATGAAAAGAAAAATCAAGTTGGACTTTTATATGCTGATCTCCAAGGTCAAATCAAAACAGAGAATCTCACAAACTTGTGAAAGAATCAAAGCTTTTGGGATGTCTAAAGGCTTTGAACCACCGAATTGGTTGAAAGTTGGTATCTTTTTTTTTAAAAAGCATTTTTTTTTTAAATTTCTTAATTGTTTTGGTGAAAATAGTTGAATATTAGTATGTACCAAAATTGAAGTCTTTTAGGATCGTGAGAAATACTAGAAGTCAATAAACAAAAACTCAATGTGGATATGCTTTTGTGTATTTCTTACTGCTTACATATTCAATTAATGTGATTGATTGTGTGATTTTTTTATTATAAAACAACAGTTTTGGTTAATCACATCAATAAAGTGCGTAAATAGTATGTAAAAGTGATTGTATGTAGCATAACTCATCAATAAACAGGAAGAAGAGAATTTTAATGAAAAAGTCAACTTTAAAAAAAAACGTGGACTACAAATCAATGAACAGTATCAAATATAAACGTGGGAATAGAATATTACTCCAAGACACAATTACGCAGCAAGCAGTAGATGATTATGGTTTTATTTCCTTTCGAGATGTCTTCAAATGCATATTGTATACTTTCTATTGAACCCCCCACGTTTTTAATTTTATTGACCTTATTTTTGCTTTCACACCATCTTTTGCTTCAAATTGTGACAAGTCAATCATAATTGACAAAATAATATTTATTTAGTCAAATGATGATATATGGTTATACATCCACGTTTTACATTTTTTATTTTTTTTAAATTTTGTTTTATTTATTTATTTTTTTTTCCCATGTGTACTTAAAGGATGCCCCCATTCAAGAAGAATGAAGGGAAATATATGATAATTTTAAAAAAACATGTGCTATTTTCTAACTTATGAATATCATTTCTTATCCTTTCATCTCAACATCTTCTCAGAATAGTCAAATCTATAATCAAGACTAAGAAAAATCACCAAAATATCTAAAAATACTACATTCTTCTACAAAGTATGCACGCATGCAGTTTCTCATGGAATTAATATCATTTTTTTATTTTTATTTTTGCAAAATATCGATAACAGCTTCATGATTTTGCTGATATTCATATGAAGGGTAGAGCATAGAATAAATGCTAGCTGTTACATGGCCTTAAAGTTTAGGAGGCTTCCGGATCTTTGTCGCTTGTTCAAACATATTTCATTACTACTTCTACTACTTCTTCCTCGTGATCTTCTCGATCTATATATCTACAGTATGTTCTAGCAGCTATAGTTTATCCATACAAATTACACTGGACTTAAGATCAAAACAAATTAATCAAGATAACAAACAATCACCAACAAACAATAACAAACAAAATTTATCACCGTGAGAGAGAGAGAGAGACGAAGAATAAACAGTGGACCTTCGACCAACCAAACTTCCTGCTGCGAGTCTGCGACGGAGGGGCAAGGCGACAAGAGGGGGGGATTGCGACCTAGGGTTTCTCACTTGGGAGGGGATGGGGAGAAAAGGGAAAGTGATTCTGCTTGGGAGGGGGGGGGGGGGGGGGGGTGGGGGAAGACTTAAATGTGACTGAACAAAATGGCACCGTTTGGTTCTTTAATGGACCCAAATGGCACCATTTTAGGGGCTTTAGATTGAAAAAAATTAACTGAATTGCGTGAAATGGCGTCGTTTCATGCAACCTAGTTACTTTTTTTCACCTACAGTGACTAAAACGGCGCCGTGTATTATTAATACTATACTTAATACTATTATACATATATATAATATTAATTATATTATGCTATAATATATTAACTCTTATAATATATTAATATATACTAATACTATATATTAATAATTATACTATTATAGTGTTATTATATATTATACATTGATACAAATACATTATGGAATACATAATACATATTCTAAAATTATACATATATTATAATTTATACCCTAACTCTTAATACTTAATAGTATTAGTAATATATTAAAGAATATAATAATACTTTAACACTAAATATATATAATTATAGACTTATAGTGATTACTTATTATAATTAGTATAGTTATACTAATATTAGACTATCATTACTATATTATAATTTGTATAGTTATACTATTAGTATAACTATAGTAATTACTTAATGGCGAGTTAGTGATATAATTAGGTTAGATGAAAATTATAGTTATAGTATAGTTATAGGTTAGACTATTAGTAATATAGTATAGTTATAAACTTATATATATTAGACTATTAGTAATAGTATTTATAGACTACCCACTTAGTTTTTAGTATAAGTTATAACTATAGTCTATATTAGTATAAGTATAAGTTTAAGTTATATAACTATACTCTATATTAGACTATTAGTATTTATTTTATTTTTATACCATATTAGAGTCTAGAGTCTAGACTATTACTCTATTAGTATTAGTAATTTAGTATAAATATTAGTATTAGTATAAAATTCTAAATAATAGTATTAGTTAATAATTACTTAATGGCAAGTTAGTGATATAATTAGGTTAGATGAAAATTATATAATTAATTATATACAATTATTATATAATAAATATAAATAAATTATAAAAAAAAATATAAATTTCATTTGGTCCATTCTAGTCCGGTTCGGGGTGAAAAACCCCTGGACCGTGGACCGGACCGAATGACTTCGGTCTACTAAAATTTGGACTGAGACCAATCGGGACCAGTACCGGTTCGGTCAGTTTTTCTGGTCCGAACCGGCCGATTATCACCCCTAGTCTTGACTCATGATGATTTAAGAGATAGCTAAAGAGTTGATGAGGGGAAAGAGGATTTGGGCGAGTAGTTAGAGTATCTCCATTCGGATGCTTATAACACTGTAATCCCCAAAATTTGGGGAAAAATATAGGGACGATGGGGAAAAAGCCCTCCCATTCGGATCACTATTTTAGGATTTTCTTTTAGAGGTGGTATAGTGAATCCCCATATTTGGGGAACCACTGTATATCCCCAATCCCTTTCACCATCCCTTTCGGTTGTTGGTCCCACACTATCCCTCTCTCTCCACTCGCTATTGCCTCTTCTCCGACATTGCCTTCGTCAACCACGAACGATTCTATTTGGTTTCTCTCGGCAGAGCAATACCCATGTAAGTATCCCTCTCATTCCTGTGATGAGTTGACCATCTAATTTCTTCCTCTCATGGGTGGAACCTATCCTATCTTTCGCACGATTTTGATTTGATTTTCTCCTTCCATGGCATGAATCGAATGAGAATTTTAGAGTTTTTTTCTCTTTACGTTCCTGTAGCCACTAACTTTGGGCTTCTTCCTATATTTGCGTGAACCTGTGAAGTGGAAGGGTTGTGCTTTTGGGTTTGAAAATGTTTGAAATTTCTTGGCTTGTGTGGCTTGTGCTCTCTGTTTGGCTTATGAATAGAGGTTGCTGTGGCTTGTAAGGTTTGTGTTGTGGTTTTTGGTGCTCTGTGTTGTGCTATGTTGCCGTGCTTGAAAATCTATGTAATTTTTTTTTTAAAGTTAGATTGGCGAGAAAATGTCAATTTCAATGGCATGGTTAGCAATGATAAAAATCAAGATCAAGATCGAGATTTTTGAGAACTTTTTGTGGATAGGGTAGTGCTATAATTAGCTTTTTACCAATACACGGCCTTAATATTTAACATTCATTAGGTTGTCTTTTCTGGAGTCTTTGCAGCATCAATAATGGAAAGTTTGCTTAACTGAAATGGCCACTTTCGTCTCTCTTTTCAAAATACATGAATATTTGATTGTGCTTTCTCGACACTATTTGGCCATGATATCTATGGTTGTAGAAATCAATATCTTTATCAATTGGATTGTACTTGCAGGATGCTTTCTTGTAATGCTTGTCTTTGATGACCAAATTCACTTTATCATAATATATATTTACACTTATGACTACTATCAATACTTGTCTAAAGAATTGCAATTGTCTAAATAATCTTGTGCTTTATTTCGATTCATGTGTTCTTAAGTAGTACCAGTATTTCTGATTGCATGCTACCTTTGTGCTAGGACTTCAACTTTTGTACCATTTTTTTTTTTTGCCTATCAAAAAATGGTAGAACAATTGAAATCTTAGGTTTTGGCTGTCCAATATATGAGCAATACAAATTAATTTCTATATATAAATTACTTTTTGTACTATGAGCAATAGCTGTGTTGTCGTGCTTGTGCTGTGCTATGTGTGTGTGGCTTGTGCTTGTGCTTTGTTATGTGTCCATGGCTTGTGCTTGTGCTATATTATGTGTCCATGGCTTGTGCTTGTGTTATGCTGTGATGATGGTTCAATCACTCCATGGGAGGGGGTTACTTAATGTTGAACCTAAGGTTTCAAGTGTTGTGTAATTATATATCTACACATGGATTTTGATGATAACAAATGAATTCAAAGAATACAGAAGTCTCAAGTTCAAGTTGTCTACACAATGGAGTCAAGCACATCAAGGAAACAAGCATGAGCAAGAAGGGAACAAGTTCACATTAAAGTTATAGAGTAATGTTGTAAATCTCTTAAAATTTCGAAATTAGGATTAAGGCTCAAAATTAATATTTTATCATAAAGTATTAAAATACATTTTCTACATGTGCATGAATATTTTGAAAATTAAATTTGAAAATTTTGAAAAATGATTGATTGTCATCTTTCACATGTGCATACCTTGATTAAAAGGTTGAACTTTGAAAATATTAAAGATGATTGATTGTCATCTTTCACATGCGCATGTTTTATTTGAATATTTTCAAAAGTGATTGATGCTTTTTTAGATTTATACAAAAGGTAGATGATTTTATTTGAAATATTTGAAAAGTAAAGTGAAAGATTAGGTTTGAATTTTTTGAAAAGGAAAGTGTGATCCTTTTGTCATATGCAAAAAGTAAAAGATTAGGTTTGAATTTTTTGAAAAGGAAAGTGTGCTCCTTTTGTCATATGCCAAAAATAAAAGATTAGGTTTGAATTTTTTGAAAAAGTGAATGATGTTGTCTTTGACATTTGAATCTTTTTAAATTTGAATATGAAGTCTCATATGCCTATAAATAGATCATTTGAGAGCTTCACATTCACAACATCAAGAGCATACAACATTCATTCAAAACTTTCATTCTCTCTTCTCTAAGTATTGAGCCTTAATCCTTGTTCATTTTGAGAGATATAGTTTGCGCTGTATTGTTCTTATTTCACTCATTGAAGAGTGTTTTCTGATAACCTACCCACTATCAGCTCTTGTATCAGAAAAAGGGTGTGTATAACCCTTGTGCGTGTAGAAAGTGTTCTACACGGAGAATAGTTGAATCACCACGTGTAAGGTGATTGCAAATATAGAGGGTGTTCTACACGGATCCTTTGTAGCGGTGTTGTTCAAAGGTGTAATAGGTTTCTATTTCCACCTGAAGGAGGTTGAATAGTGAATTTAGGAATCCTCAAGGGGTAGCTTGAGGCGAGGACGTAGGCAGTGGAGCCGAACCTCATTAACATACTGAGTTTGCTTCTCTCTTACCCTTACTCTTTATATTTATTGCTATTTCATATTTTGTTTATATTTTATATTATATATTTGATTTATAATTGTTATTTTTTTAATACAACTCAATTCACTCCCCCTCTTGTGTTAGTCATCTGGGCAACAATTGGTATCAGAGCTAAGAGCTCTCTATTATAAGATTAACTATCTTTTCAGTTAAGATCTTATGACTAACATTGCAGCTTCATTTGGTGAAGGTCAATCTAGCAGTTGGCCTCCACTCTTTTGTGGAGATAATTACTCATTCTGGAAAGTTAGAATGAGAATATTCCTTCAGGCTCAAGGTCGAGAAATCCGAAAATGCATTGTAAATGGACCTTATATTCCAACAAAAGTGGTTGATGGAGTAAAGGTCAAAAAGGAAGAAGAAGGGTTTGATCGTGAAGACGATAGACTTTATACTTTAAATTTAACTACTATGAATTTATTATTTAATGCTCTCAATGGAAATGAGTTTAATAGAATAATGACTTGTGCTATGACAAAAGAAATTTGGGATAACTTGGAAGTTACTTATGAAGGAACTGTGCAAGTCAAGGAATCAAAAATTTATATTCTTACTCATGAATATGAAATGTTTAAGATGAATGATGATGAATCTATTTCTAGTATGCATACTCATTTTACTAACATCATAAACAGTTTGACAGCTCTTGGAAAAATTTATTCCAAAGTGGAGATAGTAAGAAAAATTCTCAACTCTCTACCAAAATGCTGGGAATCAAAAGTGACAGCAATTCTTGAAGCTAGAGACCTCAAGAAACTCGAAGTGAATGAACTCATCGGGTCACTTATCACGCATGAGTACACATTGAAAAGAGGAGAAGAAGAAGGAAAGCCAAAGAAGAGCTTGACACTTAAAGTTGTTCTTCATGAAAGTGAAAGTGATGACGATGAGAAAAATGAAGAGAAAGATGAAAAAGTTGCGATGATAACAAGAAGAATTCAGAGGTTCTTAAAGAAAAATAAAACTCCTCCGAGGAAATCCTTCAAAATGTTTTCCAAGAAAGATTCAGGTAAAAATGACACTTTAATTTGTTATAAATGTAATAAAACTGGTCATATCAAGCTAGATTGTTCTCTGCTAAAGAAAGATCGAAACAAGGGCAAGAAAGCAATGAAAGGTACATGGGATGATGATTCAAGTAGCTCAAATAGTGAAGCAAGCAATGAAGAATCAGCAAATCTTTGTCTTATGACTAAAGATGACATTGAGGTAACAAATCCTGATAATATTAAAGATCTTTCATATGAATAATTGTAAAATATTTTAGAAGAGGTATATGAGGAATTTAAAAAATTGGGTATCAAGTATACTGCTTTGAAAAAGAAATTTTTTTTTTTAACAAACGAAATTGATATTTTAAGAAAAGAAAGTATAATTTTGAAAGATGAAAATTTTGAGTTGAATAAGAAGAAAACTGATTTAGAAAATATTGCTGAAAACTTTACGAATGGAAAAAGGAATTTTGAAAAACTTCTTGGTAGTCAAATATGTGTTTTTGACAAGGTAGGCTTGTGATATATGCCAAAACAAAAATACAAACCTTATAAAAATTTCTTTGATAATCCTTCTACATCAAAGACCAATATTCAAAATTCTTTTCATTAAAATAATTTTGTCAAAAAAAGATATTATTATAATCATTCAAGTTCTTCATATATGACACATGCTATTTACAATTTCTGTAATATAAATGGTCATAATTATCATACTTGTCCTATTAGAAGAAATCATACAATGACTATTAGGGCCATATGGGTACCTAAAAATCTTGTTTCTTCTAATACTAATAAATAAATAACCCAAAGAACTTGGGTACCAAGAAAAATCATTTTAATTGTTTTTATAGGTATGCATGAAGTCATCCACAAGTAAAAACAAATGGTTTTTAGATAGTAGATGTTCAAGACACATGACGGGAGACAAGACTAAGTTCTTTGATCTTAGATCTAAAGAAGAAGGACACGTGACATTTGGAGCAACTCGAAAGGGAAGATCGTGGGAATAGGTAAAATTGGTAATGAATCTTCTCTCATAATTGAATATGTTCTACTTGTTGAAGGTCTAAAACATAATCTTTTGAGCATAAGTCAATTATGTGATAAAGGATTTAGAGTTACTTTCAAAATGGATAAATGCATTATTTTGAATGATCATGATTGTAATATTTGTTTTTTTTGCATTTAAAAGCAACAATGTTTATACAATCAATTTTGAAGAAATTACCTCACAAGATGCAATTTATTTTTTAGCTCAAAATGAAACTAGTAGGTTATGGCATAGAAGACTAGGTCATGCCAACATGAAACTTATTTCCAAACTTTCAAAAAATGATCTTGTGAGAGGTTTACCACAAACATATTTTCTTAAAGACAAAATTTGTGATGCATGCCAATTTGGTAAACAGACAAAAACTTCTTTTAAAACCAAGAAACATATTTCCACTACTAGACCATTGCAATTGATACACATGGATCTTTTTGGACCAAATAGAGTTGCAAGTCTAGGAGGAAAATATTATGCATTTCTTATTGTTGATGATTTCTCTAGATATACTTGGGTCATCTTTCTTGTTCATAAAGATGAGATACATAATGCCTTTACCAAGTTATGCAAGAGAATTCAAAATGAAAATGACTATACTATTTCAAGTATCCGAAGTGATAGGGGAAAAAATTTGTTAATAAAAATATTGAAACATTTTGTGATGAAAATGGTTTTGTGCATAATTTTTCTGCTCCTCGAACTCTTCAACAAAATGGATAGTAGAGAGGAAAAATAGATCTCTTCAAGAGATGGCAAGAACAATGCTTAATGAGAACAACTTGCCTAGTTAGTTTTGGGCTGAAGCAGTAAGTACTGCATGTTATGTTATAAATAAAGTTATGCTAAGGTCTAAATTAGATAAAACTCCCTATGAGCTTTGGAATGAGAAAAAGCCCAACATTGGTTACTTTCATGTATTTGGATGCAAATATTTTATTTTGAATGATAGAAATAATTTAGGCAAGTTTGATGCAAAATCTGATGAAGGTATTTTTTTCAGGTATTCTACTAATAGTAAAGCTTATAGAGTATTCAATAAAAAGACTTTAACTGTACAAGAATTTATGCATGTAGTATTTGATGAATCTAATTCTCCACTCTCCAAGAAATCTATTGATGAAGAAACAGGAGGTATAAATAACACGGAAAGTCTTAATCTCAATAAAGAGAATACAATAGAAGAAGTTCAACATGAAACAATCAGGAAAGATCATCAAAATTTAATACAAGATGCAACCAAACAGTGGAAATTTGTGAAATATCATCCAGTGGAACAAATTTTGGGAGAACCTTCACGAGGTGTAAGTACTCGATCATCTCTTAGAAATATTTGCAATCATACTACTTTTCTATCTCAGATTGAATCCAAAAATATTAATGACGCATTTCTTGATGAATCTTGGATTCTAGTTATGCAAGAAGAGTTGAATCAATTTGAAAGAAATGATGTTTGGACACTTGTTCCTAGACCCAAAAATCATACTAATATTGGAACAAAATGGGTTTTTAGAAACAAGAAAGATGAGTCCGGAGTCATTATTAGAAATAAGGCTCGACTTGTAGCCCAAGATTTTAATAAAGAAGAAGGAATCGATTATGATGAGACATATGTACCAGTTGCAAGATTGGAAGCTATTCGAATGCTACTTGCATATGCTTGTTACAAAGATTTCAAACCTTTTCAAATGGATGTTAAAAGTGCTTTCTTAAATGGTTTTATAAATGAAGAGGTATATGTTGAGCAACCTCCAGGTTTTGAAAATTATATTTCTCCAAATCATGTTTTCAAACTCACAAAAGCATTATATGGACTTAAACAAGCTCCTAGAGCTTGGTACGAGAGACTCAGTGGTTTCTTGATTGAAAAAGGTTTTTCAAGAGGAAAAATCGACACAACTCTTTTCATTAAATATAAAAATGATGATATTCTTTTAATTCAGATTTATGTTGATGATATAATATTCGGTGCTACTAATGAAAATATGTGTCAAGTTTTTGCTAAGATTATGCAGGAAGAATTTGAGATGAGCATGATGGGAGAACTTACATTCTTTCTTGGATTGCAAATTAAGCAAGCAAAAAGTGGGACATTCATCAATCAATCAAAATATATTAAGGAATTACTGAAGAAGTTTGGGATGGAAAGTGCTAAGGAAATTGGAACACCAATGAGCCCATCAACTAAACTTGCTAAAGATGAATCCGGTAAGCCAGTTGACTGGAAAATATATCGAGGTATGATTGGTAGCTTATTATATTTAACAGCCAGTAGACCAGATATTATGTTTAGTGTGTGCTTATGTGCACGCTTTCAATCATCTCCAAAAGAATCACATTTAATTACAGTTAAGCGCATTCTTAGATATCTTAGTGGTACAATTAACCTAGGGTTATGGTACCCTAAGCATACATCTTTCGATCTACCCAGCTACACAGATGCATATTATGTTGGCTGTAAAATAGATCGAAAAAGTACTAGTGGAGTATGCCATTTCTTAGGTCATGCACTATTTTCCTGGTTTAGTAAAAAATAAAATTCTGTTGCACTATCTACTGCTGAGGCAGAATATGTGGCTGCGGGTAGTTGTTGTGCTCAAGTTCTCTACATGAAGCAACAACTTGAAGATTTTAAACTCATGTATAATCACATTCCAATCAAATATAATAATACAAGTGCTATAAATCTTTCAAAGAACCCAATACAACATTCTAGAACTAAGCATATTGAAATAAGATATCATTTTCTTCGAGATCATGTGCAGAAAAGCGATATAGTACTAGAGTTCACAAACACACATGATCAGTTAGCAGATATTTTAACAAAACCTTTACCAGAAAATAGATTATGTATAATCAGAAGAGAAATAGGTATGATGCATGCTATGAATATCTCTTAAAAGATAGACCAGAGTCAATAAAAATAGAGATAAATTTTTTAAATACTTTTACATAAACTTGAGATTCTTAGCCTCATGTTTGAGACGCTCATTCTCTTCATACAATATCATGTCATTCTTATTCATGGGAACCGGCAAGCGGAATGAAGAATCTAATAAAGATTTCAACTGTTTATTGTTCTGCCGAATGATTCCTTCCCTTGTGTGAGACTCTTGAACAATTCGTTGAAGTACAACAATTTGTTCTTTGAGCTTTTCAACTTCATGACTTTTGGCTTGTAGCCGCTGGGAAAAAGCAATAATAGAGGAAGAGTAGCGAGTCCCAAGACTCACCAAGTCATAGATAGCATTAGAATCTGACTTATTAGCCAGATTATTATTTTCTTGCTGCAACATGACACCAATGGCAGCTGCAGAAAGGACAGGAGGTTGAGATACAGAATGCCTCATGGATGGATCTAGAGAAATATTAGAAGAATGAGCCATTGAGAATAGAATAGAAGGCTTAAAACGAGAATGTTTAAAGAATGCAGATGAGTTATAGAGATGAGAAAAAAACTTGATGCGGATTGGATGAACTTTAAAACTGATTTTATAGAGATAGCATAAAGAACCAGACGAGCTATCATCCAAGTCAAAGAGCAATGTGATTTTTTTTTCCTCATCGGTGAAAATGACATTTTTTAGAAATTCGGAGCCTTCAACCTCGTTTGTTAACAACATCAGACGATTTTTTTTCAAATCTCCAGCCACACTTGTCGGGTCATGGACGAATCTAATTTTTTTTCAACGATCTATAGTGTCTACTAACGCACCGTTTTCTTCAGTCCATTTACTTGTTGCAGATCCTTTTTAATGATGCCAAAACGGGGAGAAGTGTTAGATTAGAACATTAACATTGTTTGATTTGCTAAACTTGATATATATGCTTGGAATTATATTTATACTTTTGCTTGAAAAACTAACGCACATTCTCAGTGGGAGCTTAAGTATTAATACAGGTTTCAGGTTCTATCAAGTATTTGTCATCATCAAAAAGAGGGAGATTGTTGAACCCAAGGTTTCAAACTTTGTGTAATTATATATCTACGCATGAATTTTGATGATAACAAATGAATTCAAAGAATAAAGAAGTCTCAAGCTCAAGTTGTCTACACAATGGAGTCAAGCACATCAAGAAAACAAGAATGAGTAAGAAGGGAACAAGTTCACATTAAAGTTATAGAGTAATGTTGTAAATTTCTTAAAAATTCGAAATTAGGATTAAGACTCAAAATTAATATTTTATCATAAAGCATTAAAATACATTTTCTACATGTGCATGAATGTTTTGAAAATTAAATTTGAAAATTTTGAAAGATGATTGATTGTTATCTTTCACATGTGCATACCTTGATTAAAGGGTTGAACTTTGAAAATATTAAAGATGATTGATTGTCATTTTTCACATGTGCATGTTTTATTTGAATATTTTCAAAAGTGATTGATGCTTTTTTAGACTTATACAAAAGGTAGATGATTTTGTTTGAAATATTTAAAAAGTAAAGTGTGCTCCTTTTGTCATATGCAAAAAGTAAAAGATTAGGTTTGAATTTTTTGAAAAGGAAAGTGTGCTCCTTTTGTCATATGCAAAAAGTAAAAGATTAGGTTTGAATTTTTTGAAAAGGAAAGTGTGCTCCTTTTGTCATATGCCAAAAGTAAAAGATTAGGTTTGAATTTTTTGAAAAAGTGAATGATGTTGTCTTTGACATTTGAATCTTTTTAAATTTGAACATGAAGTCTCATATGCCTATAAATAGATCATTTGAGAGCTTCACATTTACAACATCAAGAGCATACAACATTCATTCAAAGCTTTCATTCTCT